>NW_027436564.1:0-22345 GCF_031877795.1 Strix aluco
TAGTCTGGTCCTAACTCTTTGAAAGTTCATAAACAGCAGAGAGAACCTGTTCTCAGTGTAGACTGATTGTCCAGTCCTGGGAGGCTGGCTCTGGGTGGCCCTGCTGAGCAAAGGGGTCGGCCCAGATGATTTCCAGAGGTCCCTTCCAACCACAACCATTCTGTGATTCACATGGGATCATTACACCAAGGGTGTGCAAGACTGTCATTAGATCCTTCAGTAAATTCAACTTCCCTGAATTTTTTATCTTGTCACTGAATTAGTTTTAAGCTATCTGACTTTATGTAACCTCCTGTATTGACTGCTGTAGGTGAGCTTCCCATTCCTATCTGTACTTTTTTCCTGCTTTGTTAGGTGCCTGTTGATGATAGTCCTTTTGAAGGTCATTTAGGGTTGTTCAATAACCTGATTGCCTTGTCTTCTCGGTGGCAGAAAATAATACTGCCTGCACTGTATGCTTCATGTATTTGCATTTTCTTCTCCCTTTCTTTAGCTCTTTCCTTGTATTTCCAGATGGTGAAACCTAACACCTTGTCAGTGATTCAGTATTTGTAGGGAGACTTGTCTGTGAGGTGAGGTTTGTACATTTAGACATAGTTGATTGCAAGCAAAAAAATTAACTGTTGTTTCTATTCTTCCAGCCACTATATCCAGGACGGGGACATTGATGCCTCATATGAAAGCCAAGGTATTGCACTTCAGGTCCACACAGAAATTGATAAATTATCACAGAGTTACCTGATATTTATTATTTGAGAAACTGGCTGAAAATGAGAGCAGGCAGAAATTGGTTGAAAATAAGAGCAGACAGCAATCTGCTTGCAACAATTTCTCCTTTGTTTTTTACCAAGTGTTCTGGTTGCTTCTGCTGATATGTTTAACTTGTCTTCCCTCCTCTGAAATCCATTGTCTCCTTTTTGCCACCTACCTTCCAGCAGAGCTCTTTGAGTGGCAATCAAGCACTTCTTCCAGGGGTGATCTTTTGTTTGGGTCTGGTTTCAGGTCATACCAGGAGCAGACAACAAGTTCAACAGCACACGAAAACAATCTGCTGGAGCTCAGTTCCGGGTAAAGCATTGCTGCCCTGTAGTGCCCCTTGAGATGAGTGCAGTGATATTTTAGTGAGAACTGGTAGGCTGCTAAGCATAGTTAAAGCATCCAGCATGTAGACAGGGGTTTTTCTGGGTGCCAAGCACAGCTGATCATGGCGGGAGTGACCTGGTTGTTATCACAGCCTCGCAAGTTGCTGTGGGGTGGGAGAATAGTTCTTGCTGCAGGATATTGCATGCCAGGATATGGCAGTGCTTTGGCTTGCTGGACTGTTGATCTTTCTCTGCCCTCACCAGCATTCCCTGATGGTGCTCATGGAGAGGATGTATTCTGCCAACCCACACTTTGTGCGCTGTATAAAACCCAACAGGCAGAAGGAGCCAGGTGTAGTGGAGAGCCAGGTGGTGCTGCAGCAGGTGAGGAAAAGCAGTGTCCTTTACAGGTACTTCTGCCATGTCTCAGTGGGGAGGGCAGACCCCATCGAAATGCTGGTGGAAATGCTGGAAGCTGACTGGTCTGGGTCTCCTCTTGCAGGAGAAAAATGCGGGCACGCTTTTTATGCATGTAATTTTTGGTCCTTCTGTGGTGTTTTTTTTTTTTATTTCTTTTTTTATTTTCTTATTTTGGTTTTTGCGACACAGACTGCTAGGTCCAGGTTTTACAATCCTAGTTCCCTCCCATTTCTTTTTCATGAATGCAATGAGATCTGCCTGTCATGTACAAGGATTCATCTTTGCATCTCCTGGATGGGCACTGGTACAGACAGTACTCCAGAAAAAGTTAGAGACTGTTCTCACCCATCAGCCAGGGCAACTCTGAATAGAAGCCAAGATGGGATCACTTCGACAGGAGCTGAAATGTGCTGATATGACTGTCTTTAGGTACTGGGTCAAGTCTGAGATCCAGACACTTTAAAGAATACTGAAAATGATTACAGGAGTTCAGAAAGCTCTGCGGCCTGTTTAATGTATGTAAGAAAGGATAGGATTAAGAGGGAGCTTCATCTGTGCCTCAGAATACTTCTTTGTCCAGATTTGGAAGTAAAAGACTATCCTCTAAGGGACAGAGGCAAAGCAGGACCCATGCTGGAAGGTGAAGTTATTTCAATCATTGGTTTTTATGGTTTCCAACTCTTTAACTGAGAGTGGTTAATCATCAGAGTTACAGGATGTGGTAAATTCAGTCTTTAACCAAGGAAACTTTCAGAAAATAACTTTTTTGTTTTGAACTAGACAAGTTGAGAGCTGAATGAAGGAATTTCTGGCTGCAGAGGAACAAGCTGGTGTCCTAATGACCTGTTTCTATTTGTTTCTCTTTGTGGTGCCGGTTCAGCTCCGATACAATGGACTGCTGGAGACAATCCGTATCCGAAGAGATGGTTTCTCCTGGAGACCCTCATTTGAGGAATTTGCTGAAAGGTTTGTTAAAACCTCTGCATGTTCCTTCTTGGATATTGTTAGGGAAGTGACCCTGGTAACCAGATATGGGCAGGGAGTGAAACTGCCTCTTTAAAGTTCACATGCCTGAGACCATGGGGTTGTTTGTTGTGGGAGGCCAAGTGGGAAAGACATTGATTTATTGTTGTTTGCTGTGAGGGTGACATGGAGCCCATCAAGGATGGGGCTCTTACCTTGCTGAATTGGTTTGTTTTTCACAGATATGGAATTCTTCTACTTAAACAAGATGTTTCCTTCACAAAAGAAAGGTAGGAACCCTTCCTTTGTAATGTGCAATCCAGTTTGTTCTTCAGAGACTTTTGCTCTCAAGGTAGCATAGCAAACTGCGTAAAAGGAACAAAGTGAGGGTGGGGTTTTGTGGTAATGGAGAATACAAATTCCTAGGCAGAGACAGTTAGTGTTTAGAAAGCATTTTGTACAATGATGAATGAAATCTTTCTTGAATTGCTATGTAGTAATTCCATTCAATTGCTATGAAGCTGTGCTATCTCATGGAATGAGAACTAGCTAATGTACTCAATTTAGGGAGTCACAATAATGATCAAGGGTGTCCGCTGAACTCAGTATGGCAGGGGCTAAGCACAGTTGCCAGGTGCCTCTCCAGGCTTTTTCCTGATAGTCTCATGGGAGAAGAAGATAAAGACAATGCTGAGCAAGCAGCCAGCACTGCAGCCAGGCTAGAGAGGATATTTCTGGTCCAAGACTTTTTGTGTACAGACCTAATATACCCTCAGCACTTTCAGAACCTGACTGTTCCTTACTTACAAAAATGTCCCCCCCAGCTCTGCAGTCTTACACTGTCAGCTTTTTTCCTTTCCACATCTAGGGCAGCAACTCCCTACCTCCTCTTCTCCATTTTTCCCAGTCCCTCCTTCCCACCATGGTCAATTGTGTCTGATAGTGAGAATGAAGCATGTAAGGCAGCCAGATTATTTTTTTTTTTTTTTTTAGTCTTTTAAGAAAAGGATTTGAATGTTCTCCTGGAACAGTTCTTTCCTGGCAGTAGTTCCTCCGGCCTTCACAGTGCTTCCTTGAAGTTACTGACAATTCTAATTTAATAAGAATTGCGAACCCAAGTGAAGTCAGGAGAATCGCATAGATGAATGAGAGATGATAGTAATCAGGCAGCATGGTCTGTTTTCAGACACAAAAATCATAGGATGTGTTTGAGAAGAGAATCAGCATGGATACAGATTGTGGCACAGTGGAAGCTGTCTGAGAAAGAAAACCACTTCTGCTTTGCTATGCGCAATATTAACAAAAGCGCCACTATGATTTCACAGCCTGGTTTTGCAGGCAGAGGGAGGAAGCTGTCTGTGAGGTGCAGCTAGAGTACTGCTTTCAGTTCCAAGTGTTGGGGGATCTTTCCAAGTGACTCAAATTTTATCACTAGAGTCTGCAAAATGAAACTGGAATTGTAAAACAGGCTTTCTCCTGGAAGTCTTGCAACTTGTGTGTTCCAAAGTGCTTGGAAATGAAATGAGGAAAAACAGTTCCGAGAGTAAAATAGGCTCTGCAGAATTGCCTCCCAGGAAGCTGAGAGAAATCTGCCTCTGGGAATCCCTTTGGTGATGTTCCTAGCTGTACCTCAGGGAGCACTACAGATCGACAGCTAGTTACTGAATGTGATTGGGTGACAGAGAATGTAATCCAAAATTGTTGATGCACTTTCTCCCCCTTTATGCACCTAAAACCCCTGGCTGCATAGTGTTCACTTTGGGGGGAAAATTATTTATTCCACTTCTTTCCTCTCTTGCAGCTGCTTGGAGATACTGCAAAGTACAGAGCTGACAGGCTGGTTATGTGGGTAGGTGTGGATCACTGTTGCTGGGAATCGGGGGCCTGAACTGCAGAGACTTTATACACACAGACTTACCTGGTTCCCTTCAGAGAGAACTTTCTGTCTGTAGGAAAGGTCTGTCCAAAGGATCATGGATGCAAGCTTAGACAAACAGTGTTTCTCACTGCTTCTTTGTCTCCTCAACTTCTCAGGAAGTCACGACTTTTCTTTAAATATTGGCACCAGGAACAGCTGGCAAAGTATGTGGAGCGACTGGAAGGAGCAGCAGTTGTCATACAGAAAGGTGAGCACTGGGACAGGAGAGGCCCTTGACTCTGGTCTCACACCAGGCCAAGGAAAAACTTTTCTCCAGTCCCTGCTCCACCATTGCACCCTTTCAGATGTCAGAAAGGCAGGGCAGGCCCCATCTCCACGTCAAGGCCTATGGAGTCAGAGTCCTTATTGCAGATGCCCACCTCCACAGCACTCATCCTCAGTCGGGGGTAGCTATCAGACAGTGTGAGCCTTGGAAAGGGAGAGCATGTGCGCAGGAGAACTGAGCTGAGCAGGGCAGGCGTATGATTTGGCTGCATCCCCAGATCTGTCTAACCGTCCTCTGGAGTGAGGACTTGTTTATGAGTAGTGTTGAACTGAGGAGAGGGAAAAGAAGATGAGTGAAGCAGATCTCATTCCTGCCTTCAGAGACAGGCAGAAGGGGATGAGGTTTTGGGGTTGTTTTGGGTTTTTTTTTTCTTTCCTTTCCAGGTAGTGTCTGCTCTGGCAGCCTGTTTCTCCAGAGCAGGCACTGTGGGCAGTTGGGTACTTCCCTTGGCACAGACACCGTGAGGACTGTGCAGCCAGGAGGAGGAGGAGGAGGCTGTCACCCTGCCTGGTCTCTCTCTGTTGCACTTCTCTTCTGTATGGGTTGTTTCACTGCTGAAACATCTGAGCAGCTTCCAGCTATGCACCGCACAGTATGACAAACATCAGACTGTCATATGCTGTGCCTTGTTCTTAGCCATGAGGAAGATGTGTGGGTAGTGGGAAATGAGATAGTGTGGTTTTCAGTTCATGTGCTTTGGTACCTGGTAGAGTGGGCGAGATAATGCAGTGTCTCTAAAGCTCACGATGAACTCTGTGATGGCTGCTTATGGGAAAGGTTATCCTGTGGACTGACACCAAGGAAATCCTGTCTTCTGCATGGAAGAGCTTTGTTTTTACCGAGCAGTGTCTGAAGGCTACCAGGGAGATAGATGGTTAACAGGTGCTCTCCTGTGAGTCTTTGCTTTTTAGGAATTCAGTGCCTTGGCATTAGAGATGAGATCTTAGATTTTTTTAAAATCCCTGATCTGGAAGCTTAGAGAGGAGAAGACAGTTCTCATGTGGTTTTGACTGCATGCTCACAATAGAATTTGCATTGCTCGTTATTAATATGATTCAAGTGTTGAGGGCTTTGCACTGGGTGAAGGAATATCACCCAATGTGCTTACCTCAGGGAGTGACAAAGGCATGAACAGCAAATTTTTTCTAACCACAGCTTTTCTCTGAACAGTTTTCAGGGGATTCAGATGCAGAAAGAGTTACCTAAAACTGGTGGCTGAGCTGAGAGCTCAGGCGCAGCGGCTACAGGAAGAGGCAAAGAGAGAAAGAAGCCGGCAGCTGGCGATGGAAGTAGAGGCCCACAGTGAGTTGCTCCCTCTCCCCCTACACGTGGCCACTTGTGGGATGATCACTTTGAGGTGCTGTGTGCTCCAGGGGATATCAGCCTGTCATCGGCTCTCTTTCATCTTGTTGCAGAAAGAATCTCACTTCCAGTCCCCATACCACAAAAGAGGCATCCTCAGCCTTGTTCTCCTGATAAGCCACCACAGCCACCAGTGCCACGGCCACGCAGCAAACTAACAGAGGTAGTGATATTGGCTCTGCTTGGGGCCCCTTATCCACGTGTGTTCGTTCCCTGCTCCTTCCACCTTCTGCATGCACATGTTCTCTTGTGTGGTCCCCGGAGAATGTTGTCATTCTTGTTATGAGAAGTGAGAGAGTCCTTTCCTACTGTGGTTAGTTAAAAAGCATGGTCAGGGCCTCTGGGGAAGTGAAAGCACTTTTGATACTTTGATCTTGTCTTAAGAGAGTCAGGGGACCTTCAAAGGCCCACTTTCCCCCCTCTCTACTTTCAGTCCACTCCTTTTGATAACTACTTGGACCCATCTGTGCCTCGCCCTGTTCTGTGGACAGAGGAACAGACTGGAAAAGAAGCAAAAATGAGGAAACTCCAGCGAGGAGCAACTCTCTGCTGGTTCAAAGAGACACAAGCCCAGAAGGTCATGCAGGATGATGGGGCCTTCCCAAGCTGGCTGCATGGGATGATCAGCCGGAGGTGAGTACATTGGACACAGTGGCCACAGCTTGGGCTGTGGCAGGCAGGCAGAAGCTGCTGTGTCCTTAGGAGGACTGTGTAGGTTGGATTTGCCAGGATTTGCCTCCTTAAAGAATGGGAGTGACCTGCATAACCTTTTAATTTTAGGCTGTGAGCTTCAGACCCTTAGGGAAAAGGTTGGAGTTCCCTATCACAGGATGCAAATGCTGACACTTTACATGGGTTCAGGGAAAGACTGTGGAAACTCATAGGAAATAAGTCCATTGTGGGTTCCTAAATACAGACCCTGTGCAGGGAAAGGAGGCTTGGAAAGTACTTGGAGAGGAAATACACGCATGCGTTTACCCTGTTGCGGACCATTTGTGGAGACATGATACGGAATGAAGATGGACTTTTGGTC
The DNA here is from genome assembly GCF_031877795.1 of Strix aluco. Classification (NCBI taxonomy): domain Eukaryota; kingdom Metazoa; phylum Chordata; class Aves; order Strigiformes; family Strigidae; genus Strix; species Strix aluco. The sequence continues at coordinate 7,065 of NW_027436564.1, forward strand.
TGACTCATTCCAACTGTTCTCATATCTCTCAGTTTAGGTCGGGAGGAGACCTCAGTTTACAGCAGGAGAATGCAGCGTACATTTATTTAAAAGACTATTAAGAGGGGCTTTAGTGAGTAACCAACAGCAAGATACCTCCAAAGTCCCCAGATACAGGAAAAGGAAGGTTTTTTTGTTGATACCTCTGCCCGTCTAATGAGAGTGCAGCATAAGTGGAATTTACATTCCTTTAGGCTGGAAGAGACATCCACAAAGTCCTACTTTCTTATGGAGTTGTTTACAAGACTGAACTCTTTAGCTTTTTTGGGAAAGCCTGTATTCAGATTCTTGTAATTTTGCTGCAGGGTATGCCTCACACTTAACTCTCTTTGCTGAGCCAAGCACTAGTTTCCAAGCTACATATCAGAGAAATGCGGATTATGCCAGTGATAAGGTAGGAGCATGACAGTGGAGTTAGCAGGTAGATGTCAGAATTTCTGGCTATAGTCTCCCCTGTGTGCAAATTAATCTATGGCGCTGCATGCTTGCTAACTGTCAGTGTCCCTTATTTGGTGGGAGTTGTGTGTGAGCATTGCTGCCAAGCATGACTGTCACCTTTATCTTATTCCAGTTTGTAACTTTTTTCTGTTAAAGCTGCAAGTCTCCTTCAGCCTTATTAGATCACGAGTTCCTGGATTTTATTAGTTTATCAGTGTGAACATCACTCAGAAATTATACAGCACGTTACCTTAGTAAAGGACACTACAGTAGCTGACAACTCCCTGGTAGCTGCATTTTTTTTCTTTAAGATAATTATCAAGGCCCCCACCTGCATTAATGCTTTTGTCCACAGATCCAAGAATGCAGGAGAGGAATAAGCACCTGGAAGACAAAACTGTCTGAATTCAAGTATAGGCTAGCCATGAGCACTTCATAATGAAGGACGCAACAGATCCTTGCCAATTTTGAAGTGGTGCCTCCTGTTGCTGGATTTAAGTCTCCGTACAGCAGTGTAAACTCAGCCTCATGTAACAGAGCAGCCAGAGCAATCGAAAATTACACTGGTGATTTGCAGTCACCTTTAGCCTGGAGCAAGGCACATGACAAGCACAAAACGGTGCTTTGTCTATTGGGCAGAGAGGGGGAAGACCTCCTTACAGCAGGAAGTTTAGAGACCCAGAATGGTGTAATCCATGTTGGTGTTTTTCCAAGGCACTTTAGCTTGTGCTGAGCACCACTACCCCACAGTATCCTGACTTCTGTCAGCCCTGGAGCACAGGAAATCCACGTGTGCCTCCTCATCTCAGCAAGGCTTTGTAATGCGCTCTGTGCTGGAAGGCAGTTGTTGCTATTGTACTAGTCAGACACCAGGAGCAGGTTTGGAGCAGCCCTGCTTGGAGATGCTTTGGCTGAGAGTATCCTGCCTCCTCAGTCTGCTAATGCCTCCCTGTACCACCAAGCCTGCGTCAGGAAACTGTAACTAGGAACAGATGGGGCAGATGCTGGCCTCCCTGTGGACTGGGAGCACTACCATGGTAGCATGGGAGATAGGATGGGAGTTGCTGCACAGAGGCAGCTGCTCACTGTCTGCTGAAAAACTATTTCCTGCTTCCAGGGAAGCTGAAAACTTGCTGAGTGACAAGCCTTTGGGTTGTTTCCTTGTTCGGATCAGCCAGAGCCGACCGGGCTACACATTGACATACAGGTAGGTAATGAGCCTTGCAGAGAACAAAAAAGAAGGTCCAAAACTGAGCTATGCATGGCTGGAGGAGTTAACCTCTTCCACAGAGGAGTCCAGTGATGATGATGCTCAGCCTCTCCTGTTGTGGGTGCCTCAGACAGTTTGGAGTAGCAGACAGAACACTGCGGAGTCTGTCTCTTGCCAAAAGCTAGATCTGTTTGTGGTTGGGATGCTGCGGCTCCAAGGGTGCAGGTCCTGCTTAGGCTGTGCTATATGGCTGAGTGGGTAAAACAGGTTGGAAGAAGCAGTGACTGAAGCAGAGATCAGTCTAGAGGCAGGCCAGGGGAGAGGCAGTCAGAGTTCTGGGCATCGTCTTTGTACAGCCTCAGGCAAGGGGTAGGACAGAGTTTTAATGTGGACAGCAGCCTTGGGAGGCAGTAGTCTGCTGGGGTTTAGATACGGCTGCCAGGGTTCTCCTGTCACTGACTTTGGGGAAATTGCTGCTTCTGCAGCACCTACTAGCACAGTGTGTGACACTCCAGCATGGTGCATCTCCTGCATCATTGTGATGTTTGTTACTGTGGCTCCTGATCACATCTGGCCTCTTGAGACAACTGCAGAAAGCAGTGACTGGGTCCTGGAGAGATGTTGTGGCCCCATACCACGACTGTTTCTGTCTGTCCATCTCCCCAGGGGTGAACACCGCTGCAGACACTACATGATCCAGGTGCAGCCCAATGTGCGCTACGTCATCCTGGGGGAAGACCGGGCTCACGCCTCTCTCACCGAACTGGTTCGGTATCACCAGACTGTGGGCATCCAGCCCTTCATGGAGATACTGACTGTTCCCTGTGGGCAGGTGAATGTTGAGGATCTGCAGCCGGAAAAAGGGTGGGGCATGGACCGTGCCGTGAGTGGGCAGAGTCACTGCAGCAGCAAGATCTCTCTTTTGTGTTCCCGTTGGCGGTATCCCATTCTGGCCAAGCAGCTTGGCCTCTTCTGCATGCACCAAGAAACGCTACTAGCTGGGCACTGGGAGTCCTGGGAGGGGGACAGGCCCTGGCAGGTGGATGACACCCCCTGCCTCCGAATGTCAGTAGTGGGCACAGATTGGTATTCCTCTTTGTTGTGCTCTTTGGGGTGTGTGGAGGGTCTGCAAGCCACTGCTGAATCTATTCTTCCCTCCCTCAGAAAAGTAGTGAGAGTCTGGATTATGAAGATCTGGAGTGCCTCACGCAGGGCCCGCCAGCCGCCAAGGGGGAGACCCCCCCAGAGGTCCAGCCCTGCCCCTCCAGTCTTCCCACCAGTAGACCTGCTCTGCAACCAAGAGCAGCCACAGTTCTCAGACACATGTGGTTCAAGAACAACAACAGTTTCCAAAGTCAAGAGAGCCTGGACAAAAGTAGGACAAAGCCAAGCTCAGGCAAGGAGAGAGGCAGCCAACGAGCCTTCCCTCGCCTCCGCTCTTCCATACGCCTGGCAATGCAGGAAATCCAGCAGGTGAGCTGGGGCATATCCTCTACCAAGCATTACCACCCACAGCCACTCTGAGACACATGGAGCTGCCCTACCCCGGTGCAAGACAGGAGGCTTCCACAAGTAGCGCTCGGTTTCCTAGCTTCTGGGTCACAGGTTTTATTCAGTGGTCTTGAGATCAAGACTGCGTTCACTGGAAGTGCTGGGCTGGGGGAGACCCTGGGAGAGGCTTGGTGAGATGCCCAAAGAAAAGTCCACAATGAAAGGGGCTGTGTTGTGGCCAGCATCTCAGTTGCTGCTCCCCTAACGCTGTCTTTCTGCTTCTCACTGTAGTTCTCTTCCGTTCCCTTGAAGACCTCTGTACAGAGCTGCTGTCAAACTCACAGCATTGAGGATGCAGAGCCCAAATGACATGGTAAGAGGAGGCAGCACACAGGAAGGCAGACAACAATTGCAGCTTCCCTGGGAAATGGAGGAGCAAAGGGACTTTTCCCTTCCTGCTTCACCTGGAGCATGTCTTGGCCATCAACTACCTAGAAATGTAGCAGGAAAAACAGAGGGCAGCGGCCAGCTTCCATTTCAGGACTGCAAAAAGACCAGGAAAAATGGGAAAAATCGGCATAAGGTTGGGTTCTAAGCACCTGTATGCTTGCAGTACAATAACAAGGCTGCTGGAGGGAGCTCACAGTTTGTTAGAGGCCTGGGGCTGGAAGGACGATTACTATCGGAAAGCCTATCTGCACACTATAACAGTCAGCTGCAGTGCCTTAATGTTGTGGACAGAGGCACGCATCAGAAGTGGGTACTGGGCAGAGAGCCCTAGGGGGTAGCAGAGGCAATGAGCCAAAGGCAAGGCTGAGAACACAAGAAAATACAGCAGCCTGTGAGGACTTTAAACAAGGACTCAGCAGTTGAATACACAGCCAGTTACTGAGGCTGAAGTATACTGGGCGGCTTATAAGAGTATATGAAGTGGGACAGGGCAGGCTTCTGACACAGCTGGCTATGCACCATGTCTTAACTGTCTGAAGTATCTAGTGGATGAGCAGCTCTCTTGTGCAGCCAGTATGTAAAAAAACAAAAAAAAAAACCAACCCAAACCAACGCCAAAAAAAAACCCCAATCAAACTGTCCCATTCAGTTGCTGAAGGCAGGAGGAAGCAGTAGTGGAGCTGTTGTACACCTCTGTTAAAATCTGGATTTGTGTCAGCTGGAGTGAAGAGGGGTCAGAAGACCATGCTCTTGGGTGCAGACCCACTGCAGGGCTTGCAGCCCTGCACCAGGATTGACAAATTCCCTGCATGGTTCCACTCCCAGGAATGTGTGTTGGAGCAAAGCTTTCTAGCTAGGACCTGTCTTGTCTTCTTTTGAAGGCTGAGAAAATCCTCTCCCTGAAGTGTTTTGACTCAATTGCTTCATTCCTGTATGTGGGTATTGATGTACCCAGGGGATGCTCCTTGTGTCTGAGGTTAGGCATAAGAAAGACAAAACATGTGGAATCTGCATAGATAGCTGCAAGAGTGTTGTAGTGGGATTGCTGAATGGAGCCCTCCTTTTATGTCCTCCACTGAGTTGTGTTTCTTGACTTTCTTGCAGGTCAAAGTGACTCAGCCGTATCATCTTCCAGTGCTGCTGGGCCTTGCCTAACTGGGTGAACATACCCAGACATACAGCAGACTTTTTTTTTGTTTGTTTTTGTTTTTGTTGCACCCAGTTGGCCTTGTGCCTTTAGCCACGACTGCTGCAGAAATTAACTTTCATCAGCACTCAGTAGCTGAGACTGCTGTATCTGCAGTATCTGGACCAGTCTCATCCTGACCGAGGGGAGAGGATGGGAACAGTAACACTCTGCACAGACCCACAGTGCCTGACAGTCTGTGTGTCAATACTTCGGTGTGCCTGGAGACCCCTCACCTCACACTGTTAATAGTCACAAACTGGATATTTCTCAACAGCGTGTTCTCTCAGATAGCTGTACTGATTTCCTACCACTTTCTCTTCAAGTCCTCTGTCTGTTTTGATCCTGTGTATCTGCTGCTCTGGGTGCCAAGGGAAGCTGGACTTGGGCAGTAAGGAATTAAATTGGTGTGTCCTTTTCATTGAGTGCAGGAGCACTTGACTGAGAGCTAAGACAATGCAAGAATATCTTTCTGCAGAGCTCATGTCCTGCCCTTGCATCAGTGTGCTGGCACACTGCTCCCCAGTCCTTAGCCAGAGCTCAGTTCAGGGAATCATTGGTGTAACCTTCTTGTTCATCCTGGTTGGGATTGCTACAAGTCAGGGCTGGACAACACACTACTTTATGCTGAGGGTAGAGGGCTTGGTGGGGACCAGCCAGGGAAGCGGTGGCTGTTTCAGCCTGACGTCCTGGCTCTCCCCAGCATTCCCTTGCAGCATTAACATACCTTTTCTCTTCCTCGTGCTGGGTTTTGGCAGCTGCTTTGAGACTGTTCAGGACAGAACTAGTCCAGGCAGTCAGAGGCTGCTGTTTGCAGAGTCCTCCTGGCTAAGCCCAGGGGCCTTTTGCTGTGCAGCCTTGGCCTCTATGCCAATGTTCTCCTTGGCTTCCTCCACCACTGGGCAGCTGGAAAGCCTGCCTTCTGGGTAGCACGTAGAACCTCTTCATGGCCAAAACTTTTCTAAGAACTCACTAATGCACAGAACTGAGACATGTATGAGAAATGCATTTCAGTAATAGAGCTGCTCTGTCACTCTTTCCTAGTTCCTGTGCCACAGAGCATGGTGTAAGCCCAGGGCTAAGATCCAGTTGCAAAACACTGTTTCCTCCTGTAGCCTGGCAAGGGTAATGCTGAACCAAGGAGGGTGATGAAGAGCTTTCCCAAGCAGCTGCCTCCAGTACCTCCTGGTTGCTGCTGCAGGCACAGCTCACAAACAGCATTAGCAAGCCCTCAATGCTCTGCCTATATGCGAGGTCTAGCCAAACTTCTGGGGAGCAGTGTGGCTAGTGCTGTGCTGCCGTGGGGAGAAATGTGTGCCAGCAATGGAGAAAAGCTGAGAGATGACCTGGGATCAGTCAATAGACTGCTGAAGAATAAAATGCAAATTTGACATCTCTAGTGTGGTCTTTGCCTGCTTCCAAGCTCATGGCCAAAGTCAGGCACTGGAGCTTCAGTTCTATGTGAGAGCATGAGTTACGCTAAGGTTTTCTTTAATCTTCTCCCCAAAAGTGATCTCCATTGAAGAGCAGCAGCTACATGAGCAGCCCTACCTCATTTCCTACAGCAGCAACTTGCCTTGTGGCACTCGGAAAGTTTTGTCTTAGAAAAAGCAGAGAGCAAATTGTGTAAGCCAAAGTGGGAAGGCCATTCAAGTTATATCATGTTATAGTTCAGCTGGCGTGTGATGAACTGAATGGGATGTACTCACATTTCCCCATGGGACTTCAGCTGAGCTCAGAGAGGGAGGCTTAGGAAGAGAAGCCTGGATGTGGGGAGGTGGGCAGAGCCAGCCCCCAGGAAGGTAGGAAGAGCAGTGAGAAGGATCTGCAATCCTCAGGAGCAAGAAATGGAAGTGCTAGAGGGACCTCTGGGCTTGGAGGCTTGGGAGGAATTTTATCTGCCTTTGGTCCTTGAGGTATCTGACGAGGAACTCCCCATTGGGGTGGCTAAAACAGAAATCTTCATTCTTTTCTCCCCTTCTTAACCCTTCTTGTTCCCCTTTTTCCCAACTCTGCCCTCTCTCTCCTCTCCTCTGTCTGGCCATCTTTGATGTAGACTTGAGGTTTAAGAACATGAACCTGTGACCCAAGGATCAGTATGGCTCTTAATCTCTTTTCACAAAACTGGCAGTCCTCATGTTGTTTGCCTTCTTCCTGGGCAATGCTGTGGTGTATGTTGACATGTTTCCTTCTCAAAGACTTACTTGGCCCTTGGCCCAGACAAGGATCTCCATGCTGCTCTTAGCCTCACGCCAGCCTGCATCAAGTGACTGTGGAGTGTTGTAACAGCATCTCTGACGTACGGTTTTTCCTATCTTCCAGTTAACTTTGTTGTCCACACCAAACACTTATATGGTGTGCCAGTGCTTTGCAGCAACGTTTAGGACAGGGTGCTTGACCAGGGCTTTGCTTATCAATTTACTCCTTATGGTGCATCACAAAAACATGGGAACTACTGTCTGAGTTGAAGGGGTCAATCCAGCACAGGATCCTTGACCATGAAGGTGGCCAGTAGGGGATGCTTAGAGCAGATTGAAGAGCAGTATAGGCATAAACCTGTTTCCTCTGCTACATGTTCTGAGCAATACTCAGTTTAATCTTATTCTGACCAAAGTATCCTTCCGTCTAGCAGTCCTTGCTGGCTTGCTTTTCCATAAAAGCATCTGATTGCTTTTGATCCTTTCTAGATTATTTTGCGTCCATAGCAACCCTAGGCAATTAATTCCTCAGATTTATGATGCATAGTGAAGAGTACTTAAATTTGTTTGGTTTTTAACCTGCTATGTCATTATTTAATCCATATGCGCTTGATTCTATACTTTAAAACATCACAAGTAATAGTTTCCAAAACACCAAAGCACATGATTTTATATATATCAGTTTCTCTCCCTTGGCTGCCTTCTCTGTCCTATGCATTTTATTTTTTTCCCCTTTTCTGGCTCTCCTTAATTCCACTGATTCTTCTCTGAGAGGGAAGGGAGAAAACACAGAGCCAACCCCCAGGCCACTTTCTTGAGCAGGAGTAACTGGTCTGAACTCTCTCTTTGCACAGTTAGAGCCTCTCTTTGTAAATTACATCTACCAGCGCTGACTTTAATTTGTCTTTTTATCATGCAGCTGTTCATTGTGAGTCCTTTCTTGAACTCTGCAGTGAGTGCTCATTTTCACTGTACTGCATACCTCAGCCTCACCAGCAAACTCTGCCCTATCACTGCTCACACCCTTTCCCAGACCGTTTATGAACACAGCAAAAATCACAAGCCCAAGCACAGATCCTGGTGAGACAGCACTGGTATGTTCCTCCATCTTAAACACTGACCATTTTCCATTCACTGTCTTCTGCCTTTTTATTAACCATAGGAATAAAGATGTTGTGAAGAAGAGCCATTAAGGACATTTGCTGTGGGTCCTTGCTGAAAGGGTTTTGGGCATTCAAGTACATCCATCTATCCAGCCATATCCATGAAGCAGGATTCCGCACTCCAAGGAGTAAGACATGACTTCCTTCTGTCAGAGTGGGGTTGTTTCTTCCCCTTTCATCCCATTTCTCTACAAGCCTAGAGGTGCTATTCCTAATTCCCAGTGTGGAACTCAGATTCACAAGCCACACATCCCCAGATTTACCCAAAGCTCTTAAAAATAGAAAAGCCCAACCCTGGCATTTCATTCCTCTGGTTTCAGGCCGAATTAAGCAGCAGGTTTCATGTCCCGTAGCAGCTGAGAGATCTGTGTTGGGGTTCCTCCAGAGATCTCAGATAAATGCCATCTACGTCATTTACTGTTTGTGTAAGAAATTCGTTTTGAAACATACCCTGCTGATGCTTTCACCTGAACCAGGTTGCCTTATTCATCCCTGCAAAAGGAGGTTGTAGCATGGGAAATTCCCTTCGTTCCTTGCTAGTGTGAGTAACTCACTGTGCTTTTCTGCTGGCCCTCTGTCTTCTCTGAATGGTCTTTCACACCTCTGTTACCTGTTCAGTCTATGGCAAGCTTCCAGTGTGAAACTGTTTTTTTGGTTTGGTGGGGGTTTTTTTTAGTTTTTCAGCTTATCACTCTGATGGACTCTGTTATGGTTTTCCATTTAATTTGGTGTGGTTACTGTCCTTCAGAGAATTGCAGGAGGTTTTGAGATGTGACAAAGGGTACATCATCTCTTCCAATAAGTCTCACTTATCCTTTTGCATGCTAATTTGGTTCTTCAGAATTTGGAGTTCCCTGGAAACCCACTACAAAATCACATCCTGTTAGCCACCTTTCTACTTCTCACAGCCAACTTTACATGGGAGGTTACACACCACTTAAGATTTCAGCAGTTTCACCTTGAGCTTCTTTAGAGCCACTTGGGAGGAGGTTGGGACATGAAGGTGTGCATCCAAAGGTGGTGCAGGATCAAAGCCCAAAGCAGCACCATGGACCTGAGTTCAGAGCAAAGTTATGGCCAGTCTTTACCCCTTCTGTGGTACATTCACATTTGAATGAGGCTCTGGGTGGTTATTGACCCTGCTGTCATTGCATTTTGGATGCTGCTGATTACAGGGGCACGTTCACAGCAGGTTCCTTGAAAGAAACACAGTGTTTCTGATGCTCAGAGCTGTTCTGGTCAGGGCAGACCAGGCTGAGGATTTTCAGGTTGTGTTTTGGGCTGTGTGGGCTGTGCATTGAGCTTGCTGTGTCTGCAGTCAACTCAGCATCACAGATCCTGACAGTTAATCATAGAATCATGGAATGGTTTGGGTTGGAAGGGATCTTAAAGATCATCCAGTTCCAACCCCCCAGCCATGGGCAGGGACACCTTCCACTAGACCAGGTTGCTCAAAGCCCCGTCCAACCTGGCCTTGAACACTGCCAGGGAGGGGGCAGCCACAGCTTCTCTGGGCAACCTGTGCCAGTGTCTCACCACTCTCACAGTAAAGAATTTCTTCCTTAGATCTAATCTAATACTATGCTCTTTCAGTTTAAAACCATTACCCCTCATCCTATCCCTACACTCCCTGATAAAGAGTCCCTCCCCATCTTTCCTGTAGCCCCTTTAAGTACTGGAAGGTCCCTATAAGGTCTCCCCAGAGCCTTCTCTTCTCCAGGCTGAACACCCCCAACTCTCTCAGCCTGTCTGCACAGGGGAGGTGCTCCAGCCCCCTGATCATCTTCATGACCTCCTCTGGATCCGCTTGAGCAGGTCTTTCTTATGCTGGGGGCCCCAGAGCTGGACACAGCACTGCAGATGGGGTCTCATGAGAAGGGAAAATCCCCTCCCTTGACCTGCTGGCTGCACTTCTCTTGATGCAGACCAGGGCACAGTTGGCTCTCTGTGCTGTGAGTGCACATGGCTGACTCATAGTCAGTTTTCATCCACCAACACCCCCAAGTCCTCTGCAGGGCTGCTCTCAATCCACTCATCCCCCAGCCTGTATTTGTGCTTGGGATTGCCCAGACCCATGTGCAGAACCTTGCACTTGGCCTCATTGAACTTCATGAGGTTCACACAGACCCACCTCTCCAGCCTGTCCAGGTCCTTCTGGATGGCACATCCCTTCCCTCCAGCGTGTCGACCGCACCACACAGCTTGGTGTCATTGGCAAACTTGGTGAGGGTTCACTTGATCCCACTGTCCATGACCCCAACAAAGATGTTAAACAATGCCGGCCCCAACACTGACCCCTGAGGAACACCCCTAGTCACTGCTCTCCACTCAGACATCGAGCTGTTGACCACCACTCTTTGAATCTGACCATCCAGCCAATTTCTTACCCACCGAGTGGTCCATCCATCAAATCCAATTTAGAGACAAGGATATCATGCGGGACAGTGTCAGATGCTTTGCCCAAGTTCAGGTAGATGACATCAGTTGCTCTTCCCTTATCCACCAAGACTGTAACCCTGTTGTAGAAGGCCACCAAATTCATCAGGCATGATTCTCAGGAAGAAAGTGAGACAAACAAGGAGGAAGACCAAGGTCCACCAAGGCTGGGTTGTTCTGGACCAGGCATTAAAACCAGTTCTAAAAAGATCCCCAGAAGAGTCATTGTAGTGGGTGACTCCATTCTGAGGGGTGTCGAAGGCCCAATACGCAGACCGGACCCACTTCATAAGGAAGTCGCTGCCTCCCTGGGGCCCGCATCAAGGACCTCATGGCAAAACTCCCCGCTCTAGCGAGACCCAAGGACTACTACCCTTTCTTGGTTTTTCAGGTAGGTAGCGACGACATTACCAGGAGAAGGCCTAAAGCAATGAAGAGAGATTTCAGGTACTTGGGGAAACTGATTAAGGGGTCGGGGACACAAATTGTGTTCTCCTCCATCCCTTCAGTTGGGGGGATGGATGAAGAAGAATCCCGGAGAACTCAACAGATGAACTTGTGGATCCAAGACTGGTGTTACAGTCAGGGCTTTGGATTTTTCAATCATGGGTTGGTATACAGGGCACCAGACCTTTTGACATTAGATGGGATGCACCTGTCCCAGAGAGGGAAAAGGATCTTGGTGCAGGAGTGAGCTGGGCTCATTGACAGAGCTTTAAACTAGATTTGAAGGGGGAAGGGGGCAAAACATCAGCGGATCTGAAGTGCATGTATACCAATGCACACAGCATGGGTAACAAACAGGAGGAGCTTGAAGCCATGATGAAACAGGAAAATTATGATGTTGTGGCTATTACAGAAACATGGTGGGATGTCTCCCATGACTGGAGTGCACCAGTTGATGGCTACAAGCTCTTTAGGAGGGATAGACAAGGAAGGAGAGGTGGTGGGGTGGCGCTGTATGTTAGGGGCTGTTATGATTGCTTTGAGCACAAGTGTAGCGAAGACAGGGTAGAGTGTCTTTGCGTTAGAATCACGGGGAAGGCCAACAGGGCAGATGTTGTAGTAGGAGTCTACTATAGGCCACCCACCCAGGACAGAGAGGTGGATGAAATATTCTATGGGCATTTAGGAGAAATCTCACGATCGCTTGCCCTTGTTCTTGTGGCAGACTTTAACTTCCCAGACATCTGCTGGAAATACAACACAGCAGAGCAGGACCAGTCCCAGAGATTCCTGGAATGTGTGGCAGATAACTTCCTGACACAACTGGTGAGAGAACCGACCAGAGAAGGTGCCCTGCTGGATCTCCTCTTTGTGAGCAGAGAAGGACTAGTAGATGATGTGACAATTGGAGGCCAACTAGGGCACAGCAATCATGAAGTAATAGAGTTCTCTATTCTTAGGGAGGCCAGGAGAGGGGGAAGCAGAACTGACATCCTGGACTCCAAAGGGCTGACTTTGTCTTGTTTGGGCACCTGCTTGACAGGATCCCTTGGGAGACGGTCCTGAAGGGTACAGGGGTCAGGAAGGCTGGGCACTCTTCAAGAAGGAAGTGTTAATGGCTCAGGAGCAGGCGGTCCCCAGGTGCTGTAAGAGAAGCCGACAACAAGGAAGACCACCCTGGCTAAACAGGGAGCTTTGGCTGCAACTCAGGGAGAAGAGGATAGTTTACCCCTTTCGGAAGAAGGGGCTAGCAAGTCATAATGATTACAAAGATGCTGCGAGGCTATGCAGGATGGAAATCAGGAGGTCTAAAGCCCAGCTGGAAATTAATCTGGCTTCAGCAATCAAGGACAACAAGAAATGTTTCTATAAGTATGTGAGCAGCAAAAGAAAGACCAGGGAGAGCCTCCATCCCCTGCTAGACGCAGGAGGAAACATGGTAACAAGTGACAAGGAAAAGGCTGAGGTGCTTAATGCCTTCTTTGCCTCGGTCTTTAATAACAAGACTAGTTGTATTGAGGGAATCCAGCCTCCTCAGCCAGAAGACAGAGACTGGGAGAACGACCCCCCCACAATCCAGGAGGAGATAGTCAGTGACCTACTGCATCGCATAGATATACACAAGTATATGGGACCAGATGGGACACACCCGAGGGTGCTGAAGGAGCTGGCTGGGGTGCTCACCAAGCTGCTTGGAAATTGGCCAATGTGACGCCTCTATAAGAAAGGTCGGAAGGATGATCCGGGAAATTACAGGCCCATCAGCTTGACTTCGGTGCCCGGGAAGCTGATGGAGCAGCTCATCCTGGGTATCATCACACAACACCTGCGGGGCAACCAGATGATCAGGCCCAGTCAGCATGGGTTTGTGAAAGGCAGGTCCTGATTGACAAACCTGGTCTCCTTCCACGACAGGGCGACCTGCTTATTGGATGAGAGAAAGGCTGTGGATGCTGTTTGCCTTGACTTCAGTAAGGCCTTTGACACCGTTTCCCACAGCATTCTCCTGGCAAAACTGGCTGCTCGCGGCTTGGATGGGCACACGCTTTGCTGGGTAAAAAACTGGCTGGATGGCCGGGCCCAAAGAGTTGTGGTGAACGGAGTTAAATCCAGTTGGCAGCCGGTCACGAGTGGTGTCCCCCAGGGCTTGGTTTTGGGGCCACTCCTGTTTAACATCTTTATTGATGTTCTAGACGAGGGGATCGAGTGCACCCTCAGTAAATTTGCAGATGACACCAAGTTGGGTGGGAGTGTTGATCTGCTCGAGGGTAGGGAGGCTCTGCAGAGAGACCTGGACAGGCTGGAGCGATGGGCTGAGGCCAACTGTAGGAGTTTCAATAAGGCCAAATGGCGGGTGCTGCACTTGGGCCACAACAACCCCCAGCAGCGCCACAGGCTTGGGGAGGAGTGGCTGGAGAGCTGCCAGTCAGAGAGGGACCTGGGGGTGTTGATTGACAGCTGGCTGAACATGAGCCAGCAGTGTGCCCAGGTGGCCAAGAAGGCCAATGGTATCCTGGCTTGTATCAGAAATAGTGTGGCCAGCAGGGACAGGGAAGGGATCTTACCCCTGTACTCAGCACTGGTGAGGCCGCACCTCGATTCCTGTGTTCAGTTTTGGGCCCCTCACTACAAAAAGGACATTGAATTACTCGAGTGTGTCCAGAGAAGGGCAACGAAGCTGGTGAAGGGTCTGGAGCACAGGTCGTAGGAGGAGTGGCTGAGGGAACTGGGGTTGTTTAGTCTGGAGAAGAGGAGGCTGAGGGGAGACCTCATCGCCCTTTACAGCTACCTGAAAGGAGGTTGCAGAGAGCTGGGGATGAGTCTCTTTAACCAAGTAACAAGCAATAGGACAAGAGGGAATGGCCTGAAGTTGTGCCAGGGAAGGTTTAGACTGGATATTAGGAAGCATTTCTTTACAGAACGGGTTGTTAGGTGTTGGAATGGGCTGCCCAGGGAGGTGGTGGAGTCCCCATCCCTGGAGGTGTTCAAGAGGCAGGCTGACATAGCGCTGAGGGATATGGTGTAGTTGGGAACTGTCAATGTTAGGTTAACGGTTGGACTAGATGATCTTCAAGGTCTTTTCCAACCTAGACGGTTCTGTGATTCTGTGATTTGCCCTTAGTGAAGCCATGTTGGCTGTCACCAATCACCTCTTTATTTTCCATGTGCCCTACCATAGTTTCCAGGAGGATCTGATCCACGATCTTGCCAGGCACAGAGGTGAGACTGACTGTCCTGTTGTTCCCCAGCTCTTCCCTTTTCCCCTTTTTAAAAATAGGGTTATGTTTCTTCTTCTCCAGTCAGCGGGAACTTCATCAGACTTCTCAAATATGATGGATAGTGGCTCAGCCACTTCATCTGCCAGTTCCCTCAGGACGCATGGATGCATCCCATCAGGTCCCATGGACTTGTGCATCTTCAGGTCCCTTAGATGGTCTCAAACCTGATCTCCTACAGACCAGGGGGACCCCCAGTGCACCACAGATTTTGTTCCCAAAGCTGTGCTTAGCTTCCAGTCAAGCAAAAACATTTGGCAAATTAGGATGTTGGATAATTAGGAAGAAAAACCACATCACAGTGTCAGGAGACCTGGAAGAGTGTATCAAAGGGCTTCTCCTGCTGCTTTTGTGCTTTGGAGGTGTCCGCCAGCAACTGAGCCCTGCTGTGGCTGGTGTAGCAGGCATCAGCACAGCTGCTGAGTCTCTGCTAAAAGTGTCTTCTCACCCAAATACTGTCCGGGCTGCAATGACAGCAACCACACAGCAAGGGCCTGCCAAGCTGAGGCTGCACCAGCCTCACCCTGCTGCAAGCACTGTGCTGCGAGGAGAGTGGGCGGGTAGTGGAGGTACTGTGGGAGCTCTACACAGCCCAAGGACAGCGTGGTGGCTCCCCTGGAGGAACTGAGGCCATGACACCATGCAGATCCTAGTTAGGAGTAGGCAGTTTATTGCTCTCTTTTAAGGCTGTAAGAGATAACTTGTGTGTTTGTATGCCTACAAGTTGCTGTTATGCTGGATGGGGAATGGACTGCAGTCCCAATGGGTTAGGTATTGGCAAGTATTTGCCAATGCAAGGACACAGAAATGCTTCTGCAGAAGCCAGCCTGGATCTGGCATGGTCACCCCTGATCCAGAGCTGCTATGCCTAACATGAGCTGTTTCCTGCAGCGCTGTTTTAATGTGTCTGCTGTGCTTCCTAAAGCCAAAGCTTGGGGCGGGGTGTTA
>NW_027436565.1:0-46960 GCF_031877795.1 Strix aluco
TCGAGGACAACATCCCCGAGGTGACAACGGGGACGCTTCTCCTTGCCAGACCATCTGTATCCCCCCCCCCCAACCCCCTCTGTGTCCCCCTGAACCCCCATTTTTCTCCCCCCCCTGCAGCTACAATCCTTAAATTTGAGCAGCAACAAACTCTATCGCCTGGACGACCTGTCCGAGCTGGCGCAAAAAGCCGCCGGCCTCAAGATCCTCGACCTCTCTCGCAACGAGGTGGGTGCCCCCCTGAGCCCCCCCCCAACCTCCACATGCCCCCCCCTGTTCCCCTCACTCCCTTCTCCCCCCAATTTCCCCCCTCCTACAGCTGAAATCAGACCGCGAGCTGGATAAAGTGAAAGGCCTCAAACTGGAGGAGCTTTGGCTCGATGGAAATCCCCTCTGCGACGCTTTCCGGGACCAAGCCACCTACATCAGGTCAGTGTTAGCCCTGGGGCGGCCCCAAGGGGCCCGTGGGCCGCCCCTGCTCCGCGGGGGCAACCTGACAGGACGAAGAGAGGCCGCCCCCCCCTTTTACATCCACCCCCCTTCACGCTTTCTGCTCGCCGGTGCCCGGATACCCCCACCCCTCCCTTTTCCCCCCTTTTTTTTCTTTTCCAAGCTCCCCCACAGCCCCCCGTGTCGTGGCACGAAGCCAAGTCGGGTCGTTGCCCGTTTGCCAGCGGTCGGCCGAGCTGTTTCAGCTGCTCAGAGCCCTGCTCCTTCCTCCTCCTCCTCCTCCTCCTCCTCCTTTGGGTTACACAGCCTTTTCTCCGCCACGTCCCGCTCCCTGCCTGCCCCTCTGCCGCGCAAACGGGGCTTCCGACCCCGCTCCGCCCTCGCCAACGGGCTTTCAGGGGGCTACCAAAACACGGCGCGGGGCCATCGTCTTGTTGCTCCGCCCCCCCCCTTTTTCCTTTTTTTTTTTTTACGCCCGCGTTTGGCCCTCGACGATGGCTGGTTAGCCAGAGACGGGTAAGATTCCTCACGGGAGGAACAACCTAAGACAGGCACAGCCGTGCAGTGGCCAAACGCTACCGCCCAGTAGCCGCGACGGCTAGGGCTGGGTGAGGAGAGGGGGGGAAGGTTTTTGGTAGCCCAGACCTGACGCAGGTCGCCCAGCTCGCTGCCGGGCAGGTCCCCCCGCGCGATACCTCTGGGGAGACGCCGCCGGCCCCCAAGCGCGGGCGAGGGCCTCGGCTCCGGCGGCGCAGCCCGACGCGCTTCCTCGAGGGGCTCAGGAGGGAGCGGGACGAAGGAGAAAAGGCTCTGCCCGAGGTTGCCCACCCCCCTCTGTGCCCTCCTCAATTTTGGGGGGGGGCCCCCAAATTCCACCCCCCAACAACGCAGGGGCTCCGCAGCTGTAAACAGCTGGGTCGTGCCAACGGTTGCGCCACGACCGGTGGGAATTCTTAATCCTCTTTCTCCCCCCCTTTTCCCTTTCTTCTCCGGGCACCCGCATTCAGGTGAGTACGAGCCAGGTAAGTCCTCAGGTAGCCCAAGGGGCCACCAAATGCGGCCCGAGATTTCCCCCCCCAGGGGCAGGGGCAGCCCTGGGGTGGGGGGGATGGTGCCGGGCCCCAAGGAAGAGGAGGGGGGGATGATTCAGTTTTGGGGTGGCCCCACCACGTGCCCTCGTGCTTAATGGCTTTGGGGAGGGCACGTAAAGGAGGGGGCGGCAGGGGGTGTCCCGGGATGGGGGGGGGGGTTGGTATTTGCCGTGGGGGTGGGCAAGGGCTGGCCCCGGGCAGGTAGCCCGGTCACCACCCTGACTCTGCTCCATCTCGGCAGCTCTGTCAGAGAGCGATTCCCGAAGCTGCTGCGGCTGGTGAGTGGGGGGGGGGGGGATTGGGGGGGCACCCTGAGCCTGGCTGGGGGGCAGGAAGGGGCTGGGGGGGCACTGAGCCTTTCTAGGGGGCTGGGGGGGGGGCACAATGAGCTTTTCTGGGGGGCAGGAAGGGTCTAGGGGGGACATCGAGTGCTGCTGGGGGCGGCTGAGCCTTTTGGGGGGGCAGGAGGGAGCTGGGGGGGCCTTAAGGAGCTTTTCAGGGGGGCAGGAGGGGGCTGGGGGGGCAGGAGGGAGCTGGGGGGGCCAGTGAGCCTTTCTGGGGCGCAGGACGGGGCTGGGGGGCCTCAATGAGCTTTTCTGGGGGGCAGGAGGGAGCTGGGGGGGCCTCAATAAGCTTTTCTGGGGGGCAGGAGGGGTCTAGGGGGGGCCCTGAGGCTTTTGGGGGGGCAGGAGGGAGCTGGGGGGCCTTAAGGAGCTTTTCGGGGGGGGCAGGAGGGGGCTGGGGTGGGCCCCTGAGCCTTTCTGGGCACAGGACGGGGCTGGGGGGGCCTCAATGAGCTTTTCTGGGGGGCAGGAGGGGTCTAGGGGGGACCCTGAGCCTCTAGGAGGGAGCTGGGGGGGCCTCAATAAGCTTTTCTGGGGTGCAGGAGGGGTCTAGGGGGGGGGCCCTGAGGCTTTTGGGGGGGCAGGAGGGAGCTGGGGGGGCCTTAAGGAGCTTTTCAGGGGGGGCAGGAGGGGGCTGGGGGCAGGAGGGAGCAGGGGGGGGGGCACTGAGCCTTTCTGGGGCACAGGACGGGGCTGGGGGGCCTCAATGAGCTTTTCTGGGGGGCAGGAGGGAGCTGGGGGGGCCTCAATAAGCTTTTCTGGGGGGCAGGAGGGGTCTAGGGGGGGCAGGAGGGAGCTGGGGGGGCCTTAAGGAGCTTTTCGGGGGGGGCAGGAGGGGCTGGGGTGGGCCCCTGAGCCTTTCTGGGGCACAGGACGGGGCTGGGGGGGCCTCAATGAGCTTTTCTGGGGGGCAGGAGGGGTCTAGGGGGGACCCTGAGCCTCTAGGAGGGAGCTGGGGGGGCCTCAATAAGCTTTTCTGGGGGGCAGGAGGGGTCTAGGGGGGGCCCTGAGGCTTTTGGGGGAGCAGGAGGGAGCAGGTGGGGCAGGAGGGGGCTGGGGGGGGGGGCACTGAGCCTTTCTGGGGCACAGGATGGGGCTGGGGGGGCCTCAATGAGCTTTTCTGGGGGGCAGGAGGGGTCTAGGGGGGGACCCTGAGCCTCTCGAGGGAGCTGGGGGGGCCTCAATAAGCTTTTCTGGGGGGCAGGAGGGGGCTGGGGGAGGCCTGAGTGTTGCCGCGGGGCGGGGGGGGGTAGGAAATCTTTGCTCCCCCCATCCCCATCTCTGCCCCCCCCCCTTCCAGGACGGCCACGAGCTCCCTCCACCCATCGCCTTCGACGTGGAGGCGCCCACGACGCTGCCTCCGTGCAAGGTAAAGAACTTGGGGGGGGGGGGGGGGGGGCGACCTGTACCCCCATCCTGGACTGAAGTGGGGTGCCTTTCACCTGAGGTGGGGGCGGGGCGGGGGTCAGGAATAATTTCTGTGCCCCCCCTCCACTTTTTTAGGGCAGCTACTTCGGCTCCGACGACCTGAAAGTTTTGGTGCTGCGGTTTTTACAGCAGTGAGTGCCCGGGGGGGTTTTGTCCCCCCACTTTTTTCTACACCCACCCCCCTTTTGCCCCCCCCCCCCCCCCCCGTTATTTTTTTACACCCCCTCACCCTCCTGTGTGCCCCCCCCTCCAGGTATTATTCCATTTACGACTCCAGCGACAGGCAGGGGCTGCTGGATGCGTATCACGACGGGGCCTGTTGCTCCCTCAGCATCCCCTTTGGACCCCAAAACCCCCCAGGTACGTCCCCCCAATACCCATCACGGGGCTGGGGCCCCCCCCCAAAAAATATTCCACCACAATTTTATTGTTTCTCCCCCCGCCAGGAACAGCCTGAACGAATATTTTAAGGACAGCAGAAACGTCAAGAAGCTGAAAGACCCCAGTAAGCCCCCACCTAGTTGCCCCCCAACCCTGTGCTGAGCCGTTTTGGGGGAAAAAAGGGGGGGCTCAGTGTTTTTTTGGGGTTTTTTTTCCCCCCTCCCCAGCCATGCGCTTCAAGCTGCTCAAGCACACGCGGCTCAACGTCGTGGCCTTTCTCAACGAGCTCCCCAAAACCCAACACGACATCAACTCCTTCATGGTGGATATTTGCGCGCAGACGGTGAGCGGGGAGGAGGGGGGGGCTGTGCCTTGCTTGGGGCGGGGGGGGGGTCCCTGAGCCTTTCTGGGGGGCTGGGAGGGGCACTGAGCCTTTCTGGGGGGGCAGGAGGGAGCTGGAGGGGGTCCCTGAGCCTTTCTGGGGGGCAGGAGGGAGCTGGGGGGGGTCCCTGAGCCTTTCTGGGGGGCAGTAGGGGGCACTGATCCTTTTTGGGGGGGCAGGAGGGAGCTGGGGGGGCTCCCTGAGCCTTTCTGGGGGGCAGGAGGGGGCACTGATCCTTTCTGGGGGGGCAGGAGGGAGCTGGGGGGGTCCCTGAGCCTTTCTGGGGGGCAGTAGGGGGCACTGATCCTTTTTGGGGGGGCAGGAGGGAGCTGGGGGGGCTCCCTGAGCCTTTCTGGGGGGCAGCAGGGGGCACTGATCCTTTCTGGGGGGGCAGGAGGGAGCTGGGGGGTCCCTGAGCCTTTCTGGGGGGGCAGGAGGGAGCTGGAGGGGGTGACTGAGCCTTTCTGGGGGGCAGGAGGGAGCTGGGGGGGGTCCCTGAGCCTTTCTGGGGGCAGTAGGGGGCACTGATCCTTTTTGGGGGGGCAGGAGGGAGCTGGGGGGGTCCCTGAGCCTTTCTGGGGGGCAGTAGGGGGCACTGATCCTTTTTGGGGGGGCAGGAGGGAGCTGGGGGGGCTCCCTGAGCCTTTCTGGGGGGCAGCAGGGGGCACTGATCCTTTCTGGGGGGGCAGGAGGGAGCTGGGGGGGTCCCTGAGCCTTTCTGGGGGGGCAGGAGGGAGCTGGAGGGGGTGACTGAGCCTTTCTGGGGGGCAGGAGGGAGCTGGGGGGGTCCCTGAGCCTTTCTGGGGGCAGTAGGGGGCACTGATCCTTTTTGGGGGGGCAGGAGGGAGCTGGGGGGGTCCCTGAGCCTTTCTGGGGGGCAGTAGGGGGCACTGATCCTTTTTGGGGGGGCAGGAGGGAGCTGGGGGGGCTCCCTGAGCCTTTCTGGGGGGCAGCAGGGGGCACTGATCCTTTCTGGGGGGGCAGGAGGGAGCTGGGGGGGTCCCTGAGCCTTTCTGGGGGGGCAGGAGGGAGCTGGGGGGGGGCACAAGGAGCTTTTTTGGGGGGTGGGAAAGATCTGCTGCCCCCATCCCCTCTGTGTGTGTCCCCCCACCCCTCAGGGGGTCCCCCCCCAATAGCCTCACACCCACCCCCCCCCCTCTTCCAGAACACGCTGCTCTGCTTCGCTGTGCACGGCATCTTCAAGGAAGGTGAGTTCATCTTCATCCCCCTCCTCCTCCTCCTCGTCGCCCTCCTCCTCCTCCTCCTCGTCGCCCTCCTCCTCCTCCTCCTCTTCCTCGTCGCCCTCCTCCTCCTCCTCCTCTTCCTCGTCGCCCTCCTCCTCCTCTTCCTCGTCGCCCTCCTCCTCCTCCTCCTCGTCGCCCTCCTCCTCCTCCTCCTCGTCGCCCTCCTCCTCCTCTTCCTCGTCGCCCTCCTCCTCCTCCTCCTCGTCGCCCTCCTCCTCCTCCTCCTCGTCGCCCTCCTCCTCCTCCTCCTCGTCGCCCTCCTCCTCCTCCTCCTCGTCGCCCTCCTCCTCCTCCTCCTCCTCCTCGTCGCCCTCCTCCTCCTCCTCCTCCTCCTCGTCGCCCTCCTCCTCCTCCTCCTCCTCCTCGTCGCCCTCCTCCTCCTCCTCCTCCTCCTCGTCGCCCTCCTCCTCCTCCTCCTCCTCCTCGTCGCCCTCCTCCTCCTCCTCCTCCTCCTCGTCGCCCTCCTCCTCCTCCTCCTCCTCCTCGTCGCCCTCCTCCTCCTCCTCCTCCTCCTCGTCGCCCTCCTCCTCCTCCTCCTCCTCCTCGTCGCCCTCCTCCTCCTCCTCCTCTTCCTCGCCGCCCTCCTCCTCCTCCTCCTCGTCCCCGTAAGCCTTCCTCCCACCACCTCCTCTCCCTCTCTCCCGCAGTGGACGGCAAATCCCGAGACTCGGTGCGCGCCTTCACCCGCATGTTCATCGCCGTCCCGGCCGGCAACACCGGGTAAACATCGCTTAATTTCTAGATTTTGATGATTTTTTTAATTTGGGGGGGTGGGGGGGGGGGTGTGTCCCCCTTTATTCCTCGTAAGAGCTTCCCAGAGCTGTCGACGGGACAAAAATGGGGAGAAATGGAGTGATAAATCCTGGAGTGGTTCTGCTCGGCGCTGGGTCTGGTTTTAAACTAAAAAGGGAGATTTAGACTAAATAGAATGAAGAAATTTTTAGGGTTGTGGTTTTAAATTAAAAGGAGAGATTTAGACTAAATAGAATACAGGTTTTTAGGGACACGGTTTTAAACTAAAACCGGAGATTTAGACTAAAAAATTTTTTTAGGGACAGTTTTAAACTAAAAGGGGAGATTTAGACTAAATAAACTGAAATTTTTTTAGGGACACGGTTTTAAACTAAAAAACAGATTTAGACTAAACAGGAGGAATTTTTTTAGGGTCATGATTTTAAATTAAAAGGGGAGATTTAGACTAAATAGAATGAAAATTTTAGGGACAGAGTTTTAAACTAAAAAACAGATTTAGACTAAATAGGAAGAAACTTTTTAGGGACAGTTTTAAACTAAAAAACAGATTTAGACTAAACAGGAAGAATTTTTTTAGGGTCAGGGTTTTAAACTAAAAGGGGAGATTTAGACTAAATAGAATGAAAAAAATTTTAGGGTCAGGGTTTTAATTAGAAGGGGAGATTTAGTCTAAATTGAAATTTTTTAAGGACACGGTTTTAAACTAAAAAACAGGGATTTAGACTAAACAGGAAGAATTTTTTTAGGGTCAGGGTTTTAAGCTAAAAGGGGAGATTTAGACTAAATAGAATGAAGAAAATTTTAGGGTCACGGTTTTAAATTAAAAGATTTGGGCTAAATGAAGAAATTTTTTGGGGTTGTG
Source organism: Strix aluco (assembly GCF_031877795.1). Taxonomy (NCBI): domain Eukaryota; kingdom Metazoa; phylum Chordata; class Aves; order Strigiformes; family Strigidae; genus Strix; species Strix aluco. Next base: position 6,936 of record NW_027436565.1, read on the forward strand.
GTTTTAAACTAAAAGGGGAGATTTAGACTAAATTGAAATTTTTTAGGGACACAGTTTTAAACTAAAAACCAGATTTAGACTAAATAGAATGAAGAAAATTTTAGGGTCATGGTTTTAAATTAAAAGATTTGGGCTAAATATAATGAAATTCTTGGGGGTTGTGATTTTAAACTAAAAGGGGAGATTTAGACTAAACAGAATGAAATTTTTTAGGGACACGGTTTTAAACTAAAAAACAGAGATTTAGACTAAACAGGAAGAATTTTTTTAGGGTCATGGTTTAAATTAAAAGGGGAGATTTAGACTAAATAGAACGAAGAACATTTTTAGGGTCGTGGTTTTAAACTAAAAGGTGCCCCCTCCTCCCGCTGGCCACCTTGTTTCTGGCACAAGCCAGGAGGCTGTTGGCCACCTTGGCTACCTGGGCACACCGAATGGGAGCCAGCGGTGCCCAGGGCCAGGACTAGAGTTGGTCTTGAGCTCAGGAGGGTCCTTTGGTCCCTCAGGAGCCATTTTGTGGTCACGGCGTGACCCGGGGCGGCGCCGGAATCTGCGTCCTTGGAGAACCTCAAGGACCGTTGGGTGACCTTGGAGCTCCGCGCTCATCCCACGCTCTTTTTTTTTTTTATTTTTTTTTTTAATTTTTTTTTTAATTTCAGACTCTGCATCGTCAACGACGAGCTCTTCGTCCGCAACGCCACCACCGAAGAGATCCGCAAAGCCTTCCTCATGCCGGCGCCCACCCCTTCCTCCAGCCCCGTGCCCACGCTCTCCGCCGAGCAGCAGGAGATGTTGGCCGCCTTCTCCATGCAGTCGGGGATGAACCTCGAGTGGTCCCAGAAGTGAGTCCTGGGGCCACCCCCCACCCCAAAACCCCTTCGCCACCCCCATTTTTTTTCCCCATTAAGGGACTTTTTTCCCCCACACACACCCTCCTCTTCCTCACGTTCTCCTTCACCCCAGGTGCCTGCAGGATAACGACTGGGACTACGGCCGGGCCGGGCAGGTCTTCACCCAGCTGAAGGTGGGTTTGGGGGGGGGATCTGAGCCAGCTCCCCCATTTTGGGGGTCCCCAGACCCCCAACTTAAACCCCCTCCAACTTTTTTCTCTTTGCAGCTGGAAGGCAAAATCCCAGAGGTGGCATTTCTCAAGTGAGCTGCCCCACTCACCCATCCCCCTGTTTTTCCCCGCGTTTTATTCCCCACCGTTTTGTAAATAAATCAATAAATCGACCCGTTTCAACGCTGGCGCGTTCGGGGTGCGCTGCGCCTTTAAGGGGGCGGGGCTAAAGGGCAGCTTGGCTTCACGCCCGGCACCAAGATGGCGGCGGGGCTAAAAGGGCAGCTTGGCTTCACGCCCGGCACTAAGATGGCGGCCGACGCCGGCAGTGCGTGAACCGGAAGTGGCGACGGGTGAACCGGAAGTGGAGGCGGGGGGCGGAATGGCGGCGGTTCGGGCCCGGGCGGCGGCGGCGGCGGTGGTAACGGCGGTGCCGCAGGACGTGGTGTTGTTCCGCCACGAACGGGGCCCGTTCTTCCGCCTGGCCGGACTTTTTTGCGTGGGCCAGGGCGTTTTCTGGACCTACCTGGCTCATTTCGCTTTTACGACGCTTCATCCCGCACCCGCTACCGGTTCCGGTCCCGACGACCCGCTCCGGCCCCGCGATCACAAATGGCGGTTGGGTTTCACCGCGTCCTGCCTCACCCTCGGTACCGGGGCGAGGGGAGGGGCTGCGGGAACCGGGCGCGAGGAGGGGGGAGGCTGGGCCGGGCCTAAGGGAATGGGATCGGGTGTAGGGGAGCGGGGGAGGCTTAGGCCGGGCCTAGGGGAGTGGGGCCGAGTTTAGGGCAGTGGGTGTAGGGGCGTGAGATGGCTCAGACCAGGCCTAGGGGAGTGGGACGGCTTAGGCCGGGCCTAGGGGAGTGGAGCTGAGCTTAGGGAAGAGGGACTGGGTGTAGGGGAGCGGGATGGCTCAGACCGGGTCTAGGGGAATGGGGCCGAGCTTAGGGGAGCGGGATGGCTCAGACTGGGTCTAGGGGAGTGGGGCCGAGCTTAGGGGGGCAGGACGGCTGAGACCAGGCCTAGGGGAGTGGGGCTGGGCTTAGGAAACAGGACGGCTGAGACCAGGCCTAGGGGAGTGGGCTGGGCTTAGGGAAACAGGATGGCTCAGACCAGGCCTAGGTAAGTGGGGGCGGCTCAGATGGGGCCTAAGGGAGCGGGATTTCTCAGACTGGGTCTAGGGGAGTGGGGCTGAGCTTAGGGGAGTGGGACGGCTGAGACCAGGCCTAGGGGAGCGGGGCCGAGTTTAGGGGAGTGGGTGTAGGGGCGTGAGATGGCTCAGACCAGGCCTAGGGGAGTGGGACTGGGACTGGGTCTAGGGAAACAGGAGGGCTCAGACCAAGCCTAGGTGAGCGGGATGGCTCAGATGGGGCCTAAGGGAGCAGGATGGCTCAGACTGGGTCTAGGGGAGTGGGGCCGAGCTTAGGGGAGCAGGACGGCTGAGACCAGGCCTAGGGGAGTGGGGCTGAGCTTAGGGGAGCAGGACGGCTGAGACCAGGCCTAGGGGAGTGGGGCTGAGCTTAGGGGAGCAGGACGGCTGAGACCAGGCCTAGGGGAGTGGGGCCGAGTTTAGGGGAGCGGGACAGCTCAGACTGGGCTTAGGGGAGTAGGACTGGGCCTAGGGGAATGGAACAGCCCAGACCAGGCCTAGGTGAGCGGGATGGCTCAGATGGGGCTTAAGGAAGCAGGATGGCTCAGACCGGGCCTAGGGGAGTGGGGCCGAGCTTAGGGGAGCGGGACAGCTGAGACCAAGCCTAGGGGAGCAGGACAGCTCAGCCCAGGCCTAGGGGAGCAGAGCCAGGCCTCGAGGCCCCACTAACCCCCTCTTACCCCCCACCCCCCCTTCCAGGCTCACTCATCATGGCGGCCGGTTGCCTCTTCCCCCTTCGGGCCGTCCGACGGGTGACGCTGCTCCGGGGGGGCACCCAGGTGACCATCAGCACCCACGGGCCCTTGGGGCTGGGCCAGGGACCCACCTTCACCGTCCCTTTACGCCACGTCTCCTGCCGCGCTCACCGCTCCGAGGTCCCGGCCGCCATCCCCCTCAAGGTCAAGGGGCGTCTCTTCTTCTTTCTGTTGGACAAAGGGGGGCAACTCACCAACCCCCGGCTCTTCGACGTCACCGTCGGGGCCTACCGCAAGCTCTAAGACGCGGTGCGGGGAGAAAAAAAATCACCCTTTTTTCCCCCAAAATCAACCTCGAGCCGCCTGCGGGGGGGTGAACCCTTCCGCCATTTTGCGGGCTGGCTTTGCGCTGCGCAACGGCGGCGTGTGTCCCGTCGCGTTTAAGGGCGACGAATAAATCTGGGGAGAGGTGAAGCTAAAAGGTTCGAAGGGAAGAGATTAGCGCAGCTGCGCCTAATTAATACGCTAATTAGGGCCGTGATTAGCGGCGTGACGGCGGACGCGCGAAAGAGCTCGTCGGGGCGCGTCGCGGTCGGGAACTGAAGGAGTTGATGCCTCAAATATTCATCAGAAAAACCTCGAGGACAAATTGTGGCTTTTTTAATTAGTTAAATGAAAAGGAGGTTGGTTATTAGTTAAATTAACGGAGTTAATTAGCTGCTGAGGAAAGCAGAGGGTGTGTGGCGCCGCTCCCTCGTGGAGCCAAATTTCTTAAATTTCTCAAATTTTCTCCTCCAAGGGAGGCGTAGACTTAATAAAACCTTAAATAAAACTTTAATTTACGATGACAGCCTCAAAGAAGAGCCGAAAATTGATTAAAAAAATTAAAAAAAAACCAACCCAGGGTGGAGCTGGTTTTACCCAAAAAACAAAAAAAATGAGGAAAAATTAAAATTAATGGAGGGGGAAGACGGTGACCACCCACCTAATTGGTCAATTAACACCCTCAGAACCTGTGGAAATGAGGGGGTGGAATAACCCCCCTGTCCTCATCTAATATGCAAATCAGCTGATTAAAACATTAATTTTTTACAACGTTTACAGATTCTTTGAGGTTGCGGGTGAGAAACGCGCTAAACCGCAGAATGGCTTTACCGAAAACAATCAAAAAAAAAAAAATTTTTAGGTTTTTAGGATTCTAAGGACGGGCGCTCGCTTCCGGGATGCTCAAAAGTTCGTTTAATTGCCGGGTTAATTAATCAATTAGTCATTAAGGCCCATGGGGGTGGCAGCAGCCTGCCCATGCTTGCCCTCATCCTTGACCCCCAGGGAGCGGTTTTGGGGCGTTTTGAAGCCATTTGGGGCTACTTTGGGGTGGGGAGTTGTGGCCTGCGGGGTGTTGAGGCAGCAGGGGGGGGGTTTGGGGGGCTCGCAGCAGTTTTGGGGTGCGGGGGGGCAGTTTTGGGGTCTTTTTGGGGTGTCTGGGCTCAGCGTTTCCCTGCCTGTGTGGGCTGAATGCAAGGAGGGGGCGGGGCATAGCGACAAGTGGGCGTGGTTATGCAAATAAGGTTGGTAGGGAGGGACGTGGCTCTACAAATGGAGAACTGGGAGCTCGGAGGGGCCGGACGCGGGAGATTCCCGGAGTTTGGCGGGAGGGGGGAGGAGCGAATGCAAATTGCAGGGGTTGGAGCAGCCAATCAGGTTGCTGCGGGGAAAGAACGGGGCGGGGTCAATACGGGCGATGGGCGGGGATATGCAAATAAATGCGTGCGAGGGGGGGCGGGTCAATGCGAATGAGGCGCCTTAAAACGCGCGGGGGCGGAGCGTGCGGCTCGCGGCAGTGGCTGGCGCAGGGCGGGGAGGGGGCGTGGTTATGCTAATTGAGACGCCGGGAGGGGCCGGTCGGCGGGTTGGGAGGGAGGGCGAGGAGGGGGAGAAGTGAATGCAAATTGAGGCGTTAGAGCGGCCAATCAAATTGCGGCGATGGGGAGCGGAGGGCGCGGTGAAGCCGCGCGAGGGGCGGGGATATGCAAATAACAGCATTCGAGGTGGTGCCAGCCGAGGGGGGGCAGGTCAATGCAAATGAGGCGCCTTAAAAGGCGCGGGGGCGGAGCGTGCGGATCGTGGCAATGGCTGGCGCAGGCGGGGAGGGGGCGTGGTTATGCTAATTGAGCCGCCGGGAGGGGCCGCTCGCGGGAGCTTCGCGGGTTTGGGCGGGGAGGGGGAGGAGCGAATGCAGATTGAGGCGATGGAGCGGCCAATCAAATTGCGGCGATGGGGAGCGGAGGGCGCGGTGAAGCCGCGCGAGGGGCGGGGATATGCAGATTTCGGGCGAGGAAAGAAACGTCGCGGGGGCCGCTGGGAGCGTCCGGTGGCGGCGTCCCGGGGCTCTGCCGGGGGTCGGTGTCCGCGGGGCGCGGCGGTCGGGCCTTACTGCGGCGGGGAGGGAGCGCGGGAGGCGTCGGGGGCCGTTTTGTCGGGGTCGGTGTTGTGTCCGTGCGGTGTGTGTGAGCGCGGGGGTGTGGGTCGGTGCGGGTCGGGGGTGCGGGGTATCGCTTCTCGGCCTTTTGGCTAAGATCAAGTGTAGTATCTGTTCTTATCAGTTTAATATCTGATACGTCCTCGATGAGAGGACTTTATATTAAACGGATTTTTGGGTGTGGGAGTTGGACCCGGAGCTTGCTCCCTCCGCTCCGCGCATCGTCCCGGTATTGCAGTGCCTCCGGGAACGGTGCCCGCCCCCCCGGGGGTCCCTGTGCCGGTCAAAGACAGAACGAGCCGCCTCTTCCCGCTCCCCCCGCCCTGACCCAGCGCCGCGTCCGTCCCCGCGTGTCGCTGAATCCCGAAACCCTCCGCGTTGCAGAAGCCCTTGAGGCTCCTCCCCCTGACCCGACTCTCCACCCCCCCACACCCCCCCCCCCCCAGGGACGGGGACTCCCCCCCGGGACGCTCCGACAGAGTCACACAGCGGCTGCGGTTACTCCGGCCGGGGGGCGAGGGGGTTTCTCCCCAAAGCTGCCCCCCCCGCACGTTGTACCAGCAACCCCTCGAGTGGGGATGTACATATTCATGGGCTCACACCGCGCACGCATACATATGCATGAGGGGGGCGGGGTTAGCGCGAGAGGCTGCGGGCAGCACTTCGTGTTCTCTTTGCCCCTGCGCATCCCCTCCTGGGGGGCTCTCCGGGGGGCTTCGGGAGGAAGGCTCGTGGTCTTTCTCACCTTTTTTTCCCCCGGAGCACGCGCAGATTCTCTCGGCCAATTTCTTCAACAACAACAACAACGTTTTTCGGCCGGTTTACTCATCCTCTCTGATCGAAGAGAACCAGTGGAACCAGTGGAACCGAGGCCCGACTCGTCAGAGCACACCAGTGCCTCCAGCACAACACCGCGACATTGTGCTCAACGCTGCGGTTCTTGGTAGATTTTCACAGCAAACTGCTTCGTTTTGGTGGACACAGCCCTTGGGAAAATCCCACAGAACCGTCTGGGCCAGCAGGATTCTCAGCAATACTAAAAAATACTATAAGTAATACTATCACTTGCTAGAAGTGAGGAAATAAGTTGCTAAGCAGTTTGCTGTAAGTAAATAAGTCTTAAAACAAGTGATCGCTTCTCTGTATCACCCGCCCCGGGCAGCCCATTCCAACGCCCAACAGCCCCTTCGGGACAGAAATCCTTCCTAAGAGCCAGCCTGACCCTGCCCTGGCGCAGCTTGAGGCCGTTCCCTCTCGTCCTGGCGCTGGTCCCTTGGCTCAAGAGACTCCTCCCCCCTCTCTGCACCCTCCTTTCAGGGAGTTGCAGAGGGCCAGGAGGTCTCCCCTCAGCCTCCTCTTCTCCACACTAAACCCCCCCAGTTCCCTCAGCCGCTCCCCATCAGACCTGTGCTCCAGACCCTGCACCAGCTCCGTTGCCCTTCTCTGGCCACGCTCGAGTCATTCAAGGGCCTTTTTGGGGTGAGGGGCCCAAAACTGAACCCACTCATCGAGGGGCGGCCTCACCAGGGGTCAGATCCCTCCCCTGTCCCTGCTGGCCACGCTGGTGCTGGTACAAGCCAGGATGCCACTGGTCTCCTTGGCCACCCGGGCACACTGCTGGCTCCTTATCACCCCCCCAGGTCCCTCTCTGACTGGCAGCTCTCCAGCCACTCCTCCCCAGGCCTGTAGCCCTGCTGGGGGTTGTTGTGGCCCAAAGGGCAGCACCCGGCATTTGCCCTTAGTGAAACTCCTCCCGTTGGGCTCAGCCCATCGCTCCAGCCTGGCCAGATCCCTCTGCAGACCCTCCCCACCCTCGAGAGATCAACACCCCCCCCCACCTGGGTGTCATCTCCAAACTGACCGCGGGTGCGCTCCATCCCCTCGTCCAGAGCAGCAATAACGACGTTAAACAGGAGCGGCCCCAAAACCCAGCCCCGGGGGACACCACTGGTGACCGGCCGCCAACCGGATTTAACTCCCTTCCCCACCACTCTCCGGGCCCGGCCGTCGGGCAGTTTTTTACCCAGCCGAGCGCGTGCCCACCCGAGCCTCGAGCAGCCCCAGTTTCGCCAGGAGAACGCCGTGGGAAACGGCGTCAAAGGCCTCGCTGAAGTCAAGGCAGACACCACCCCAGCCTCTCCCTCATGCAACCAGCAGGTCGCCCTGGCGTAGGAGATGAGCTTTGTCCAGCCGGCGGGGTTTGTCCCGCCCGCTGCCAGCCCCCAACTCTTCACGCGGGTCCAAACCCCGCCGCTCCGTCCCGCACCTGCGGCCGATCCGCGTCGCTCCGCTCCGGTTCCTCCCGCGGAGCCGCCGCTCGGCGCTGCCGCCTCCGCCCTCCCGGGGCCTTGGGGCTCCTCCAACATCTTCCCCGCCGGTCGCCGTTTTGGGGGAAAAAGCTCCCGCGGGTCTCTTGAACATGATCTGTGTGGAGCTGGAAAGGCCCGACCTTAACGAGCCGCTTAATGACTCGCTGATCGCTTTGGCTCCGCCCGGACCTCGCCGCCGCGGGTTAATTCCCGTCAATTCCGCCCGAGCGGGTTTTAAAGCGGCCCCGGCCAGGGCGGCGCCGGGGACACCCGGGGCGCGTGGTCCTTCGCCCGCAGGTCTCGCCTCAATGAAAGCTGCCAGAGGGGCTCTAGGGATCAATTAGCAGCGCTGTGTTAATGAAGACCCTGCCCAGCAGTTCCTCCCGCCGCAGGGAGCCGCCCCCCGCCCCCCCCCCGCGCTGCTCCGGCTGCTCCCGCTCGGGCCGGCGGCGTTTCGCCGGGGCGGGGCGGGGATATGCAAATGAGGGGGTGGGGCGGAGCGCGGAAGGGGGCAAGTCAATGCAACTGAGGCGACTGAAAAGGCGCGGGGGCGGAGCGTGCGGATCGCGGCAGTGGCTGGCGCAGGCGGGGAGGGGGCGTGGTTATGCTAATTGAGACGCCGGGAGGGGCCGGTCGGCGGGTTGGGCGGGAGAGCGAGGAGGGGGAGAAGCGAATGCAAATTGAGGCGTTGGAGCGGCCAATCGAATTGCGGCGATGGGGAGCGGAGGGCGCGGTGAAGCCGCGCGAGGGGCGGGGATATGCAAATAAAAAGCGTTCGGGGTGGTGCCAGCGAGGGAGGGTCAATGTGAACGAGGCGCCTTAAAAGGCGCGGGGGCGGAGCGTGCGGATCGCGGCAGTGGCTGGCGCAGTCCGGGGAGGGGGCGTGGTTATGCTAATTGAGCCGCCGGGAGGGGCCGCTCGCGGGAGCTTCGCGGGTTGGGCGGGGAGGGGGAGGAGCGAATGCAAATTGAGGCGATGGAGCGGCCAATCAAATGGCGGCGATGGGGAGCGGAGGGCGCGGTGAGGCCGCGCGAGGGGCGGGGATATGCAGATTTCGGGCGAGGAAAGAAACGTCGCGGGGGCCGCCGGGAGGGCCCGGTGGCGGCGTCCCGGGGCTCTGCCGGGGGTCGGTGTCCGCGGGGCGCGGCGGTCGGGCCTTACTGCGGCGGGGAGGGAGCGCGGGAGGCGTCGGGGGCCGTTTTGTCGGGGTCGGTGTTGTGTCCGTGCGGTGTGTGTGAGCGCGGGGGTGTGGGTGGGTGCGGGTCGGGGGTGGGGGGTATCGCTTCTCGGCCTTTTGGCTAAGATCAAGTGTAGTATCTGTTCTTATCAGTTTAATATCTGATACGTCCTCGATGAGAGGACTTTATATTAAACGGATTTTTGGGTGTGGGAGTTGGACCCGGAGCTTGCTCCCTCCGCTCCGCGCATCGTCCCGGTATTGCAGTGCCTCCGGGAACGGTGCCCGCCCCCCCCGGGGGTCCCTATGCCGGTTAAAGACAGAATGAGAGACATTCGCACCCTCCTCTCTGCTTTTCTTTCCCAAAATCGCCTTTTCTGCCCCATTTTCAGGCCGACCCGCCCGGCTCTGGGGGCGCTGTGGCGCGGGGGGCGCTTGTCCAACCCCCATCCGGCTGCGGGAGGCGCTGAGCCCTCCCCCCCCCCCCTTCCTCCTCCTCCTCGCGCCGAGTCTGGGCCCAAATCGCCTTTAATAAACCACCTCAGCCCCCAACAAGCCCCGCGGTGGGGACACACACCCCCCCCCTTCCCACACCGCAGCGCGCCCCAACCGCTCCTGACCCCGGTCTGGCCCCTCCCCACCCCCCCCCCCCAGCAGCTTTTCAGGGGCGTCTCGGGCGCCCCCCGAAAATGGCTTCGCTCTCGCCGCCCCCCTCGGGCTCGTCGCGCCGCAGCAGCGGGAAAGGGGCGTCTCTGCGCCGCAGGAGCAGCAGCCGCGCGGTCAGGAGGCACCAGAGGAACACGTTCACCCAGGCCGCTGCCTGCGGGGGGGGGACACACACACAGAGTTGAGCTGCGCCCCCGTTTTTCCCCGCTTTCACCCCAATTTCTCTGCCCCCCCCCCCCCAACCTCCACGCCCGGGCGCTGCCCCTCGCTCCAGCCCAGCGCAGACACACGGACTCGTTCGCTGCCCCTCGCTCGTGTCCCCCCGCCATCATCATCCTCCCCCCCCCAGCGGGGCCGTGCGGACCCCAGGAACTTTGGGGGGGTGTGTGTGGGGGTGTCAGGGGGGTGTTTGGGGTCACCTGCGCGCTGTAGAGGTTCCTGTAGAAGCGCGTTGGGCTGTAGGACCCCCACGGTTTGTGTTCAGCCTCCTGGCAGCTGCAGGGTGAGGAAGAGCGGAGCGAGGAAGAGCGAGGGGTGGGGAGAAGCGAGGAGCCCCCCCACACACCCCGTGAGGAAGATGATGGCTACCTGGCCAGGGTCTTGGTCTGCACCAGGGAGGCGCAGAGCGCGTCCATCCCCACGCGGAGGATGCAGGCGGAGACGAGGAGGAAGAAGAGGATGATGATGGCGACGCCCAGGGCGACGCTGAGCCAAGCGCGGTCCCTGCGAGAAAAGGGGGAGCAGCATCAGCGGCGCACGGGGAAGGGGGGGTTTAGAGATGGGGGGGGGGGCACCCCCCCAGCCCCGTCAGCCTCAGCTCACCACGGGGCCTCGTCGCTGCAGCAGCCGTAGATGCCGTAGAGCAGCGCCGAGAAGCAGCACAAGGCCACCACGACGGAGACGGCCGAGATGAAGTAACAGAGCGAGACGTGGCTGAAGGATTTGGGCACCAGCGCGGTCCCGTTCCAGCTCACGGCGCCGTAGAGGAGGCACCAACCTCCGAACTCACCCTGCGGACGGGAGCCCCGTGGTGGTGGTGGTGGGAAAATTGGGGGGGGGGGGGGGGGGGAAGGTGCTGCGAGGTGACACCCCCCCCCAGGCAGCGGGAAGGACGCTCAGCCCCAGCAGGACGGAACGGCGAGGCGAGATGGAGCAGGAGGAGGAGGAGGAGGAGGAGGAGGAAGAGGAGCGTTGGAGGAGGAAGGAAGCCCAAACCGCCGTGGCTGACTCCTGTACTCATGAGACGCTGAGGGATGTGGGGTGGGGGGGCTCAGCCACCCCTCTGCCCCCCCCCCAGCACCCCACTTTGCTTCCTGCCTCCCCACGACAGACGGGGGGGGGGGGGGGGGCTCAGGAGTTTTGGGGAGCGGCCAGGACCATTCTGGAACCCACCCAGGACCCGTGAGGGTGACGTGGGGGGAAACCTCGGGGCAAGGAGTGGGGTGACACTTCTGTACCCCCCCCCCCAAACATCTCACCCCCCTTTCCCAGCGCAGCGGAACCAGCCCCCCCCCCGCCACCACCACCCCTTGCCCCCCCACCGGTACCTGCGCCACGGTGAGAGACGAAGCGCAGACGATCCCGCAGAGGAACGCGGCTCCGTGGAGGCCCAACTCCACCAGCTGCAGGACGGACACCGCCATCTTCCATCCCCCCCGCCACCCTCCCCACCCTCCGCCCGGCCTCCTCCGCCCCACCCTGCCCTGCCTCCTCCTCCTCCTCCTCCTCCTCCTGCTCAGGGCGCGGCCGCCTCCCGCTCAGCGCCGCGGCTCCCACACCCCCCCCATCCTCACCCCCTCCGTCCATTTGTCCGTCTGTCCGTCCTCCCCGCCAGGATTTCACCCCGCAACCTCCTCCCTCCCTTCTTGGCCACTGATATTTTGCCTTTGCTAGCCACCAGGCCATGCTTGCGCCTACGAACCCTCCGCAACGAGATTTTATTAAGCTCCGGACGCGCGTTACAGTGGCCGCGGGACACGCTGGCCCGGGGCTACCAGCCGGCTCGCAGGGGTGGGCCATGAGCCCCCCAGCACCCGCCTCAGAGCAGGAGGTGGAGGGAGTACTCGGCCCGCGGCCAGCGCCGGGCGGGACGGGTGGTTCGGCCGATCATGGGCAGTTTTTGGGCGTAACGAGAAACGTGGCCGGGTCCGTGGTGTTGGGGGAAAGTGGTTTGGAACAAACGCCCCTGGCAGCGGCGCCCGGCTTGACGCCCGGCGATGACGAAGCTGAAGCGTGGGGCTCCGCGAGGCGCAAAACGGCATTTTTGGAAAACGTCGCGAGCGCCCGGGCGGTGACCGGGTTGTCGGGGGGTTCCGCGGGGTCGGGCCAAGCTGGTGGGGCGATGCAAGGTGGGGCGACCGGGCGGGGGTTCACCCCGCGGGCTCTCCTCTTCCCGCGGGCTCACCGTGGCGTTGGCTGTCAGCTGCGGCATTTTCCGCGTCGCTCCTTCGCCTCCGAAAGCCGGCGGCTCCTTCCGCGGTCCCTCGGGGGTAGCGGGAGGCGGCAGCGTCGCCGGCGGCAACCCGGTCCCGAAACGAGCGGCCAAGCTGTCGCCGAAAAAATCGTAGAGCTCGCGATACATCTCATGAAGGGAAAGCGCGGGAGGAACGGGGGCCGTGGCCGAGGGGGGGCCGCTGCCGCCGCCCCCCAGTTGTAGCAGCGGCCGCCCGAGGCCGAACCCCGTTTCCGAGGGGGGGTCTTGCTTGGGGCTGTGTCGCGGGGACCCCTCCTGCGGCGCCCCGGCCCCCGCCGCCGGCTCTTGCTGCGCTTTCATCTTCAACAGGCGCTCGACGGCGACCTGCAAAAATGAGGGGGGGGTGGAAATTCATCGAATCCCAGAATCGTTCAGGTTGGAGAAGACCCGATGATCCCGAGTCCAACCCTGGGCCCGACTCTACAAAGATCGAGTCCAACTTGCTCACCCAACGCTGCCAAGCCCAGCACTGAACCATGTCCCTGAGTGCCGGAAACAGGGAAAGAACAAAATAGTCTCAAAAAAATCTGGATATTAGAATTTTTGGAGTAGAAGGTGACATTTCACAGAATCATTCAGGTTGGAGAAGACCCTCAAGATCATCAAGTCCAACTCTTCACCCAACGCTGCCAAGCCCAGCACTGAACCACGTCTCTAAGCGCCGGAAACAGGGAGAGAACAAAATAGTCTCCAAAAAATCAGAATATTAGAAATTTTGGAGTAAAAAGTGACATTTCACAGAATCATTGAGGTTGGAGAAGCCCCGATGATCCCGAGTCCAACCCTCAGCCCGACTCTACCAAGTTCTCCTCTACCCCACATCCCTCCACAGCTCATCCCAACGGCCCTCGAACCCCTCAGGGACGGGGACCCCACCCCCTGCCTGCGCAGCCTCTCCCACCACTTTTTCTAGAAAAATTTTTTTCCTAATGTCGAGTCTAAACCCCCCTCATTGCAGTTTAAAGCTGTTCCCTCTTAAACCCTCACGGGATTTATTCTCCAGGCCCTTCCCCAGCCTCATTGCCCTCCTCTGCCCTCGCTCCAGCACCTCAAGATCTCGCTCGTGTTGGGGTGCCCAAAACTGGACACAACCCTCCAGGTGTGGCCAGGGGGACTATCATCTCCCTACTTCTGGTAGCCACGCTATTTCTAATCCAAGCCAGGATGCTGTTGGCTTTCTTGGCCACTTGTTGGCTCGTTATCAATCAATTAACCTCCCCGGGTCGCTCTCTGACCGGCCACACCTCCCCAAGCCACTTGGCCTTGTTGAAGCTCATCCCGTTGACGCTGGCCAAGCCAACCTGCCCATCCCGTTGACGCTGGCCAAGCCAACCTGCCCATCCTGTTGACGCTGGCCAAGCTAACCTGCCCATCCCGTTGACGCTGGCCAAGCCAACCTGCCCATCCCGTTGACGCTGGCCAAGCCAACCTGCCCATCCCGTTGACGCTGGCCAAGCCAACCTGCCCATCCCGTTGACGCTGGCCAAGCCAACCTGCTCATCCCGTTGACGCTGGCCAAGCCAACCTGCCCATCCCGTTGATGCTGGCCAAGCCAACCTGCCCATCCCGTTGACGCTGGCCAAGCCAACCTGCCCATCCCGTTGACGCTGGCCAAGCCAACCTGCCCATCCCGTTGACGCTGGCCAAGCCAACCTGCCCATCCCGTTGACGCTGGCCAAGCCAACCTGCTCATCCCGTTGACGCTGGCCAAGCCAACCTGCTCATCCCGTTGACGCTGGCTAAGCCAATCTAGCCAAGTCATTATGGTTGGGCTACCTGCGAGGCCCTGTTGCTTGCCCAAACGCGACTCACCAAAATGGCTCCGTAAACTTTGTGCCCGTCGGCTTTGACCTGGGCGTTGGAGACGGAGTAATCGTCCAGCACGGCCTGGAGGTTGGCCCAGTACGTGGGGAGATGGGGGTAAAGCACCCGCTCCACTGCCTGCGGGAGGGACAGACGGACAGACAGCGGCGCGGGGGGGGGGACATCGGGGGGGTTACAGCCCCCCACGTGTCCCCCCCGCCCCGTGTCCCCTCTCACCTTCCAGCCCAGGGCGTGCAGCCCCACCACGGCGCCGTAGTGGGAACAGAGCGGCCGCACGGGATCGGCCAGAACTTTCTGGAGCGAGAGGAGGATTTGGTGGTAGAGGCCGCTCAGGAGGTCGCCGTGAGTCCTGGGGAGAGCGGGAGCGCCAGGCCCGTTGGGAAACGCCTCGATCCACCCCAAAACGTGGGGTTAACCCGCCTTCTTCCACCCCAAAATGTGGCTTTTTTAACCTGCCTTATTCCACCCCAAAATGAGCTTTTTACCCCACCTTCTTCCACCTCAAAATGTGCTTTTTTTTACCCCACCTTCTTCCACCCCAAAACGTGGCTTTTTTAACCCGCCACATTCCACCCCAAAACGTGCTTTTTTTAAACCTTCTTCCACCCCAAAACGTGGCTTTTTTAACCCACTCCTTTCCCCAAAACGTGGCTTTTTAAACCCACCTTCTTCCACCCCAAAACGTGGCTTTTTTACCCCACCTTCTTCCACCCCAAAACGTGGCTTTTTTTTAACCCACTTCATTCCCAAAACGTGCTTTTTTACCCCACCTCCTTCCACCCCAAAACGTGGCTTTTTTAACCCACTTCATTCCCCAAAACGTGGCTTTTTTAACCCACTTCATTCTACCCCAAAACGAGCTTTTAACCCCACCTTCTTCCACCCCAAAACGTGGCTTTTTTAACCCACTTCATTCCCCAAAACGTGGCTTTTTTAACCCACCTTCTTCCACCCCAAAACGTGGCTTTTTTTTAACCCGCTTCATTCCCCAAAACGTAGCTTTTTTACCCCACCTCCTTCCACCCCAACCCGTGGTTTTTTTCCCCCCGCCTCCTTCCCCCCTCCCCTCCCCGTGGCCGTCCCGCTGCCCCCCCGTGCCCCCCACCAGAAGATGCGGCTCAGCAGCATGGCGGCGTAGTCGCGCAGCGTCCAGTGGTCGTTGAGGGGGTTGATGGAGGCGGCCAGCGGCTCCAGGGCGCAGTACATGACGCTGCCGATGAGGCTCCGCACGTACGAGCCCAGACACAGGAACGGGTTCTGGATCAAGCTCCGGGCGATGTGTAACAAGCGGTTGAGCTGCTCCAGGTCGTGACTCACCGATTTCACCTACGGCGAAAATTTAATCCTGTCGGGGAAGAGTCGGGGGATGTTGTTTCCCCCCTTTATTTTTTTTTTTAGAACCCCCAGCGCTCACCCCGCTGACCACGTAGACGAAGTAAGGCAGCAGGGCGGCGATTTTGGAGTTGGTTTGGAGGTCCTGGAGGGCTACCTGTGGGTAAGAACGGTAGCCACGGCTTGTGGGGTGGAGAAAAGGGGGGAACAACCCTCGTTGGGGTGAGGGGGGGGGAGAAAACCCCTCGTTGGGGTGATGGGGATTAATTAGGGGGGAAAAACCCTCGTTGGGGTGATGGGGATTAATTAGGGGGGAAAAACCCTCGTTGGGGTGCTGGGGACTAATTAGGGGGGAAAAACCCCTCGTTGGGGTGATGGGTATTAATTAGGGGGGGAAAAACCCTCGTTGGGGTGCTGGGGATTAATTAGGGGGGAAAAAACCCCTCGTTGGCATGATGGGGACTAATTAGGGGGGAAAACCTCTTGTTGGGGTGATGGGGATTAATTAGGGGGGAAAAAACCCACCGTTGGGGTGGTGGGGATTAATTAGGGGGCAGAAAACCCCTTATCGGGGTGATGGGGATTAATTAGGGGGGGAAAAACCCTCATTGGGGTGATGGGGATTAATTAGGGGTGGAAAAAAACTCCTCGTTGGGGTGATGAGAATTAATTAGGGGGGAAAAAAACTCCTCGTTGGGGTGATGGGGATTAATTAGGGGGGAAAAAACCCCTCGTTGGCGTGATGGGGATTAATTAGGGGGGAAAACCTCTTGTTGGGGTGATGGGGATTAATTAGGGGGGAAAAAACCCACCGTTGGGGTGGTGGGGATTAATTAGGGGGCAAAAAACCCCTTATCAGGATGATGGGGATTAATTAGGGGGGGAAAAAAACTCCTCGTTGGGGTGATGGGGATTAATTAGGGGGGAAAAACCCCTCGTTGTGGTGATGGGGATTAATTAGGGGGGAGAAAACCCCTCGTTGGGGTGATGGGGATTAATTAGGGGGGAAAACCTCTTGTTGGGGTGATGGGGATTAATTAGGGGGGAAAAAAACCCACCGTTGGGGTGGTGGGGATTAATTAGGGGGCAGAAAACCCCTTATCGGGGTGATGGGGATTAATTAGGGGGGAAAAACCCTCATTGGGGTGATGGGGATTAATTAGGGGGGGAAAAAAACTCCTCGTTGGCGTGATGGGGATTAATTAGGGGGGAAAACCTCTTGTTGGGGTGATGGGGGGGGTTGGGTGGGGGGGGGGGTGTCCCACCTTCATGAGCTGGGGGTCGTCGCCCAGCACGGCGCGCGTGACGTGCTGGTAGTACTTGAGCAGATCGTCCGTCAGCGTGGAGACGGCGCTGGGCACTGCGGTGACAGGGGGGGGGGGGGGGGGGAACGGCGCCGTCACCCCAAAATCCAACCCCAACCCCGCTGTGTGTTTTGGGGGGGGGACACAAGAGCCCCCCCCAAACCCACCACACCCCCCCATGCCGCTCCTCACCGGCTCCTTGCGGCTCCAAGTTGCCTTTTCCATCCAAGTAGGAGACGTGGACTGGAAGAAGGAGGCGACGGTGGCCACCGGGGTCGGGTGGAAACTGGGGGGGGGGGAGAGTTTGTGGGGGCGTTGGGGTGCAGAAAAAAAGGGGGGACCCCCCCTCACCTCGTACGGTCGTCTCAGCGCAGCCCTTGGGGATGTTGGTGGCCAGGGCCAGCTCCACCAGGTTGACCTCTCGGTCCTCCTGGAAGTACAAGTCGCCCTCCTTGATGGCCCGGAAGGGCAACGCGTCCTGCGAGCCGTAGCCACACACGGCCTGCGGGGGAGAGGAGGGGACGTGCTGCGGGGTGACCCCCCCCGACCCCAACCCCGCTTCCCACGGGGACACCGACCAGTGGCCCCAGTCCCCTAGGGACAGCCCAGTCCCACCAGGGTCCCCAGAGCGTCCCCCAGTTCCCCCCAGTGTCCTCAGTCCGCCCAGCATCCCCCATCTCCCCAGTCCCACTGGTGTCACCAGTCGCCACAGAGTGTCCCCAGTTCCCCCCTGGTCCCACTGGTGTCCCCAGTCCCCCCCCAGAGTGTCCCCAGTCCGCCCAGCATCCCCCATCTCCCCAGTCCCACCAGTCCCCCCAGTCACCCCAGTCACCACAGAGTGTCCGCAGTTCCCCCCCGGTGTCCCCAGTCCCCCCCCAGAGTGTCCCCAGTCCACCCAGCATCCCCCATCTCCCCAGTCCCACCAGTCCCCCCAGTCACCCCAGTCACCACAGAGTGTCCGCAGTTCCCCCCCGGTGTCCCCAGTCCCCCCCCAGAGTGTCCCCAGTCCGCCCAGCATCCCCCATCTCCCCAGTCCCACTGGTGTCCCCAATCGCCACAGAGTGTCCCCAGTTCCCCCCCAGTCCCACCGGTGTCCCCAGTCCCCCCCAGAGTGTCCCCAGTCCACCCAGCATCCCCCATCTCCCCAGTCCCACCAGTCCCCCCAGTCACCACAGAGTGTCCGCAGTTCCCCCCCGGTCCCACCGGTGTCCCCAGTCCCCCCAGCATCCCCCATCTCCCCAGTCCCACTGGTGTCACCAGTCGCCACAGAGTGTCCCCAGTTCCCCCCTGGTCCCACCGGTGTCCCCAGTCCCCCCCCAGAGTGTCCCCAGTCCACCCAGCATCCCCCATCTCCCCAGTCCCACCGGTCCCCCTAGTCCTCCCCAGAGTGTCCCCAGTATCCCCAGTTCCCCACAGTGTCCCCCATCCCCAGAGAGTGTCCCCAGTCCCACCGGTGTCCCCAGTGTCCCCACCAGTGTCCCCAGTTCCCCCAGTCCCACCGGTGTCCCCAGTGTCCCCACCAGTGTCCCCAGTTCCCCCAGTCTCACCGGTGTCCCCAGTCCTCCCAGTGTCCCCCATTCCCCCCAACATCCTCAGTGTCCCCAGTCCCCCCCAGAATGTCCCCAGTGTCCCCTATTCCCCCCAATGTCCTCAGTGTCCCCAGCCCCCCCCAGTGCCCCCAGAATGTCCCCAGTCCCACCAGTGTCCCAACACTGTCCCCAATCCCCCCGGTGTCCCCAGTCCCACCAGTGTCCCAAAAGCATCCCCAGTAACCCCAGAATGTCCCCAGTCGCCCTGGTGTCCCCAGTTCCCCCAGTCCCACCAGTGTACCCAGTGTCCCATTTCCCCCCCAGCATCCCCATTTACCCCCCAGGATCCCCAATATCCCCAGTCCCCCCCCCCAGCATCCCCAGTACCCCTCCCAGTATCCCCAGTCCCCCTCCCAGTCCCCCCAGCGTGGCGGCCGTTACCTCCACGTTGCTCCAGCGCAGCGCCCGGTTAAAATCCTCCACGGTCAGTTTGCGGCGGCGCGTGTGTTTCATGAACTGGGAGCTGTTCTAGGGGGGGGGGACCGGCTCCGTTACCGGCTCCATTACCGGCTCCGTTACCGGCTCCGTCCCCGTTCGCGGCGCCGCTCCCGGGCCTGGCCCCCACCGGCCGTACCTGCGTGGCCTCCCGCAACCGGTAACAAACATCCTCGGCCAACAAAGCGGCCACCTCGTCGCTGAGCTCCAGCCCGGTGCTCTCCGCCATCAGCCGCACCGACTCCCGCGGCAGCTCCACGAACCGCCGCTCCTCCCGCTCCGACATGGCGGCACCGGGACACACACACACACACACACACACACACACACACACCCCCCGCTGAGGGGCGGGACTTCCGGCGTTTGGCCTAGGAGGGGAGGAGCGGATGCAAATTGGCAAGTGAAAGGGGCCAATCGGGTCGGGGCGAAGGGGCGGGGCGGTGAGGAGCTCAATGAAGTTAATACGAGAGAGGGGCGGGGGTATGTAAATTGACAAGTGGAGGGGGCCAATCGGATTGCGGGGAAGGGGACCGGAGGGCAGGGTTGAGCCGCTTGAGGGGCGGGGATATGCAAATAAAAGCACTCGAGGTGGTGCCAGCGAGGGGGGGCAGGTCAATGCAAATGAGGCGCCTTAAAAGGCGTGGGGGCGGAGCGTGCGGCGCGCGGCAGTGGCTGGCGCAGGCGGGGAGGGGGCGTGGTTATGCTAATTGAGCCGCCGGGAGGGGCCGGTCGGCGGGTTGGGAGGGAGGGCGAGGAAGGAGGAGAAGCGAATGCAGATTGAGGCGTTGGAGCGGCCAATCAAATTGCGGCGATGGGGAGCGGAGGGCGCGGTGAAGCCGCGCGAGGGGCGGGGATATGCAGATTTCGGACGAGGAGAGAAACGTCGCGGGGGCCGCCGGGAGGGCCCGGTGGCGGCGTCCCGGGGCTCTGCCGGGGGTCGGTGTCCGCGGGGCGCGGCGGTCGGGCCTTACTGCGGCGGGGAGGGAGCGCGGGAGGCGTCGGGGGCCGTTTTGTCGGGGTCGGTGTTGTGTCCGTGCGGTGTGTGTGAGCGCGGGGGTGTGGGTCGGTGCGGGTCGGGGGTGGGGGGTATCGCTTCTCGGCCTTTTGGCTAAGATCAAGTGTAGTATCTGTTCTTATCAGTTTAATATCTGATACGTCCTCGATGAGAGGACTTTATATTAAACGGATTTTTGGGTGTGGGAGTTGGACCCGGAGCTTGCTCCCTCCGCTCCGCGCATCGTCCCGGTATTGCAGTGCCTCCGGGAACGGTGCCCGCCCCCCCGGGGGTCCCTGTGCCGGTAAAAAACAGACCGAGACGCTTTTTCCACTCTCCTAAACCCCCTTTTCCGCCCCATTTTTATCCCCCCCCCCCCCCCGTGTCTGTGAGTCGCGCCAAAGCGGTTCCGTGCCCGGCGCTGGGACTTTGGGCTGCTCCGGCCCCGGCTGCCAGACACTGATCGGGTGGGGGATTAATTAATTAGCGTTAATTAGTGCTCATTAGAACAGCGCTCACGTGAGGGTTCTGCGCGTGCGGGGGGAGGGGCCACGCCTGGGCGGGGCCCTTCGGGAGCTGGGGGCGGGTTGGAGGGTGCTAAAGAGGGTTCGTTAATTAGAAGTTCGTTTAATGGCCGCGGTAATTAATCAGATGTTCCTTTAATTGCCGGGTTTATTAATCAGAAGCTCGTTTAATGGCCGGGTTAATTAACTGATCAGAAGCTCGTTTAATGGCCGGGTTAATTAATCAGAATATCGTTTATTTCCCGGGGTAATTAATTGATCAGAAGCTCGTTTAGTGGCCGCGTTAATTAATTGATCAGAAGCTGGTTTAATGGCCGCGTTAATTACTAATTAGTCCCCGCCCGCTGTCCCATGGCTCCCCCCGAGCTGCCGACCTGGCCCTGCCCCCCCCCGCTCCCCTGAGCCCCCCCGGGGGTGCGGAGCTGCGGGGGGGGCTCCGAGCGGCTCCCGGGAGGGAAAAGGGGTTCGGGGACCGGGGGGGGAAAGGAGGGGCCGGGGGGGGGGCGGTTTTAACGTGAAAAAGGGGAGATTTCGCTCAGCCCGAAGGAAGAAATTCCCCCGGGGGGGGGGGGGGACTGGCTCCTGCCCGCGCGGGGAGTCTGGAGGGGGCGGGGCGAATGCAAATTGAGGCGTTGGAGCAGCCAATCAGGGTAGCGGGGAAGCGAAGGGGCGGGGTTCATACGAGAGAGAGGCGGGGATATGCGAATTGAGCACGGAGAAGTGTACAGGGGCCGCCGGGAGGGGCCGCTCGCGGGAGCTTCGCGGGTTGGGAGGGGACGGGGGGGAGCGAATGCAAATTGAGGCGTTGGAGCGGCCAATCAAATTGCGGCGATCGGGAGCGGAGGGCGCGGTGAAGCCGCGCGAGGGGCGGGGATATGCAAATCTGGGCGAGGAAAGAAACGTCGCGGGGGCCGCCGGGAGGGCCCGGTGGCGGCGTCCCGGGGCTCTGCCGGGGGTCGGTGTCCGCGGGGCGCGGCGGTCGGGCCTTACTGCGGCGGGGAGGGAGCGCGGGAGGCGTCGGGGGCCGTTTTGTCGGGGTCGGTGTTGTGTCCGTGCGGTGTGTGTGAGCGCGGGGGTGTGGGTCGGTGCGGGTCGGGGGTGCGGGGTATCGCTTCTCGGCCTTTTGGCTAAGATCAAGTGTAGTATCTGTTCTTATCAGTTTAATATCTGATACGTCCTCGATGAGAGGACTTTATATTAAACGGATTTTTGGGTGTGGGAGTTGGACCCGGAGCTTGCTCCCTCCGCTCCGCGCATCGTCCCGGTATTGCAGTGCCTCCGGGAACGGTGCCCGCCCCCCCGGGGGCTCCTGTATCGGTGAAAAACAGACTCAAAGACTCGCCAGGTTCGCGTCGCGCCGCGGCTGATCCTTGCTCGCTCTCCCTCGCTCCGCTCTTCCTCACCCTGCAGCTGCCAGGAGGCTGAACACAAACCGTGGGGGTCCTACAGCCCAACGCGCTTCTACAGGAACCTCTACAGCGCGCAGGTGACCCCAAACACCCCCCTGACACCCCCACACACACCCCCCCAAAGTTCCTGGGGTCCGCACGGCCCCGCTGGGGGGGGGAGGATGATGATGGCGGGGGGACACGAGCGAGGGGCAGCGAACGAGTCCGTGTGTCTGCGCTGGGCTGGAGCGAGGGGCAGCGCCCGGGCGTGGAGGTTGGTGGGGGGGGGGCAGAGAAATTGGGGTGAAAGCGGGGAAAAACGGGGGCGCAGCTCAACTCTGTGTGTGTGTGTTCCCCCCCCGCAGGCAGCGGCCTGGGTGAACGTGTTCCTCTGGTGCCTCCTGACCGCGCGGCTGCTGCTCCTGCGGCGCAGAGACGCCCCTTTCCCGCTGCTGCGGCGCGACGAGCCCGAGGGGGGCGGCGAGAGCGAAGCCATTTTCGGGGGGCGCCCGAGACGCCCCTGAAAAGCTGCTGGGGGGGGGGGGTGGGGAGGGGCCAGACCGGGGTCAGGAGCGGTTGGGGCGCGCTGCGGTGTGGGAAGGGGGGGGGGTGTGTGTCCCCACCGCGGGGCTTGTTGGGGGCTGAGGTGGTTTATTAAAGGCGATTTGGGCCCAGACTCGGCGCGAGGAGGAGGAGGAAGGGGGGGGGGGGAGGGCTCAGCGCCTCCCGCAGCCGGATGGGGGTTGGACAAGCGCCCCCCGCGCCACAGCGCCCCCAGAGCCGGGCGGGTCGGCCTGAAAATGGGGCAGAAAAGGCGATTTTGGGAAAGAAAAGCAGAGAGGAGGGTGCGAATGTCTCTCGGTCTGTCTTTAACCGGCACAGGGACCCCCGGGGGGGGCGGGCACCGTTCCCGGAGGCACTGCAATACCGGGACGATGCGCGGAGCGGAGGGAGCAAGCTCCGGGTCCAACTCCCACACCCAAAAATCCGTTTAATATAAAGTCCTCTCATCGAGGACGTATCAGATATTAAACTGATAAGAACAGATACTACACTTGATCTTAGCCAAAAGGCCGAGAAGCGATACCCCCCACCCCCGACCCGCACCGACCCACACCCCCGCGCTCACACACACCGCACGGACACAACACCGACCCCGACAAAACGGCCCCCGACGCCTCCCGCGCTCCCTCCCCGCCGCAGTAAGGCCCGACCGCCGCGCCCCGCGGACACCGACCCCCGGCAGAGCCCCGGGACTCCGCCACCGGACGCTCCCGGCGGCCCCCGCGACGTTTCTCTCCTCGTCCGAAATCTGCATATCCCCGCCCCTCGCGCGGCTTCACCGCGCCCTCCGCTCCCCATCGCCGCCATTTGATTGGCCGCTCCAACGCCTCAATTTGCATTCGCTCCTCCCCCTCCCCGCCCAACCCGCGAAGCTCCCGCGAGCGGCCCCTCCCGGCGGCCCAATTAGCATAACCACGCCCCCGGACTGCGCCAGCCATTGCCGCGATCCGCACGCTCCGCCCCCGCGCCTTTTAAGGCGCCTCATTCACATTGACCCTCCCTCGCTGGCACCACCCCGAACGCTTTTATTTGCATATCCCCGCCCCTCGCGCGGCTTCACCGCGCCCTCCGCTCCCCATCGCCGCAATTCGATTGGCCGCTCTAACGCCTCAATTTGCATTCGCTTCTCCCCCTCCTCGCTCTCCCGCCCAACCCGCCGACCGGCCCCTCCCGGCGTCTCAATTAGCATAACCACGCCCCCTCCCCGCCTGCGCCAGCCACTGCCGCGATCCGCACGCTCCGCCCCCGCGCCTTTTAAGGCGCCTCATTTGCATTGACTTGCCCCCTTCCGCGCTCCGCCCCACCCCCTCATTTGCATATCCCCGCCCCGCCCCGGCGAAACGCCGCCGGCCCGAGCGGGAGCAGCCGGAGCAGCGCGGGGGGGGGCGGGGGGCGGCTCCCTGCGGCGGGAGGAACTGCTGGGCAGGGTCTTCATTAACACAGCGCTGCTAATTGATCCCTAGAGCCCCTCTGGCAGCTTTCATTGAGGCGAGACCTGCGGGCGAAGGACCACGCGCCCCGGGTGTCCCCGGCGCCGCCCTGGCCGGGGCCGCTTTAAAACCCGCTCGGGCGGAATTGACGGGAATTAACCCGCGGCGGCGAGGTCCGGGCGGAGCCAAAGCGATCAGCGAGTCATTAAGCGGCTCGTTAAGGTCGGGCCTTTCCAGCTCCACACAGATCATGTTCAAGAGACCCGCGGGAGCTTTTTCCCCCAAAACGGCGACCGGCGGGGAAGATGTTGGAGGAGCCCCAAGGCCCCGGGAGGGCGGAGGCGGCAGCGCCGAGCGGCGGCTCCGCGGGAGGAACCGGAGCGGAGCGACGCGGATCGGCCGCAGGTGCGGGACGGAGCGGCGGGGTTTGGACCCGCGTGAAGAGTTGGGGGCTGGCAGCGGGCGGGACAAACCCCGCCGGCTGGACAAAGCTCATCTCCTACGCCAGGGCGACCTGCTGGTTGCATGAGGGAGAGGCTGGGGTGGTGTCTGCCTTGACTTCAGCGAGGCCTTTGACGCCGTTTCCCACGGCGTTCTCCTGGCGAAACTGGGGCTGCTCGAGGCTCGGGTGGGCACGCGCTCGGCTGGGTAAAAAACTGCCCGACGGCCGGGCCCGGAGAGTGGTGGGGAAGGGAGTTAAATCCGGTTGGCGGCCGGTCACCAGTGGTGTCCCCCGGGGCTGGGTTTTGGGGCCGCTCCTGTTTAACGTCGTTATTGCTGCTCTGGACGAGGGGATGGAGCGCACCCGCGGTCAGTTTGGAGATGACACCCAGGTGGGGGGGGGTGTTGATCTCTCGAGGGTGGGGAGGGTCTGCAGAGGGATCTGGCCAGGCTGGAGCGATGGGCTGAGCCCAACGGGAGGAGTTTCACTAAGGGCAAATGCCGGGTGCTGCCCTTTGGGCCACAACAACCCCCAGCAGGGCTACAGGCCTGGGGAGGAGTGGCTGGAGAGCTGCCAGTCAGAGAGGGACCTGGGGGGGTGATAAGGAGCCAGCAGTGTGCCCGGGTGGCCAAGGAGACCAGTGGCATCCTGGCTTGTACCAGCACCAGCGTGGCCAGCAGGGACAGGGGAGGGATCTGACCCCTGGTGAGGCCGCCCCTCGATGGGTGGGTTCAGTTTTGGGCCCCTCACCCCAAAAAGGCCCTTGAATGACTCGAGCGTGGCCAGAGAAGGGCAACGGAGCTGGTGCAGGGTCTGGAGCACAGGTCTGATGGGGAGCGGCTGAGGGAACTGGGGGGGTTTAGTGTGGAGAAGAGGAGGCTGAGGGGAGACCTCCTGGCCCTCTGCAACTCCCTGAAAGGAGGGTGCAGAGAGGGGGGAGGAGTCTCTTGAGCCAAGGAACCAGCGCCAGGACGAGAGGGAACGGCCTCAAGCTGCGCCAGGGCAGGGTCAGGCTGGCTCTTAGGAAGGATTTCTGTCCCGAAGGGGCTGTTGGGCGTTGGAATGGGCTGCCCGGGGCGGGTGATACAGAGAAGCGATCACTTGTTTTAAGACTTATTTACTTACAGCAAACTGCTTAGCAACTTATTTCCTCACTTCTAGCAAGTGATAGTATTACTTATAGTATTTTTTAGTATTGCTGAGAATCCTGCTGGCCCAGACGGTTCTGTGGGATTTTCCCAAGGGCTGTGTCCACCAAAACGAAGCAGTTTGCTGTGAAAATCTACCAAGAACCGCAGCGTTGAGCACAATGTCGCGGTGTTGTGCTGGAGGCACTGGTGTGCTCTGACGAGTCGGGCCTCGGTTCCACTGGTTCCACTGGTTCTCTTCGATCAGAGAGGATGAGTAAACCGGCCGAAAAACGTTGTTGTTGTTGTTGAAGAAATTGGCCGAGAGAATCTGCGCGTGCTCCGGGGGAAAAAAAGGTGAGAAAGACCACGAGCCTTCCTCCCGAAGCCCCCCGGAGAGCCCCCCAGGAGGGGATGCGCAGGGGCAAAGAGAACACGAAGTGCTGCCCGCAGCCTCTCGCGCTAACCCCGCCCCCCTCATGCATATGTATGCGTGCGCGGTGTGAGCCCATGAATATGTACATCCCCACTCGAGGGGTTGCTGGTACAACGTGCGGGGGGGGCAGCTTTGGGGAGAAACCCCCTCGCCCCCCGGCCGGAGTAACCGCAGCCGCTGTGTGACTCTGTCGGAGCGTCCCGGGGGGGGAGTCCCCGTCCCTGGGGGGGGGGGGGTGTGGGGGGGTGGAGAGTCGGGTCAGGGGGAGGAGCCTCAAGGGCTTCTGCAACGCGGAGGGTTTCGGGATTCAGCGACACGCGGGGACGGACGCGGCGCTGGGTCAGGGCGGGGGGAAGCTGGAGGGGGCGGCTCGTTCTGTCTTTGACCGGCACAGGGACCCCCGGGGGGGCGGGCACCGTTCCCGGAGGCACTGCAATACCGGGACGATGCGCGGAGCGGAGGGAGCAAGCTCCGGGTCCAACTCCCACACCCAAAAATCCGTTTAATATAAAGTCCTCTCATCGAGGACGTATCAGATATTAAACTGATAAGAACAGATACTACACTTGATCTTAGCCAAAAGGCCGAGAAGCGATACCCCGCACCCCCGACCCGCACCGACCCACACCCCCGCGCTCACACACACCGCACGGACACAACACCGACCCCGACAAAACGGCCCCCGACGCCTCCCGCGCTCCCTCCCCGCCGCAGTAAGGCCCGACCGCCGCGCCCCGCGGACACCGACCCCCGGCAGAGCCCCGGGACGCCGCCACCGGACGCTCCCGGCGGCCCCCGCGACGTTTCTCTCCTCGTCCGAAATCTGCATATCCCCGCCCCTCGCGCGGCTTCACCGCGCCCTCCGCTCCCCATCGCCGCAATTCGATTGGCCGCTCCAACGCCTCAATTTGCATTCGCTTCTCCCCCTCCTCGCCCTCCCGCCCAACCCGCCGACCGGCCCCTCCCGGCGGCTCAATTAGCATAACGCTTTTATTTACATATCCCCGCCCGTCGCCCGTATTGACCCCGCCCCGTTCTTTCCCCGCGGCAACCTGATTGGCCGCTCCAACCCCTGCAATTTGCATTCGCTCCTTCCCCTTCCCGCCCTCCCGCAAAACTCCCACGACCAGCCCCTGCGACACTTTTCCCACCCTCAATTTGCATATCCCCGCCCCTCTGTCGCACTAGCCCCGCCCCTAAACTCTGGCTCAGCCCGGAGGCAGTTGAAGGCGATGAAGGGGCGGGGGGGGGGGTGGTGGGGGGGGTCGGCCCCTCCCAATTAAAATATTTCATCCCATTCTGCCCCTTTTTAGCCATTTTTCAGCCATTTTAACCCAAGTTAACGCCTGTTTGAAGCGCAGCGCCCAAACACCCCCCCCGCCCCGAGCTCACGCTCCGAGTTTCCTTTAAATCAGGAAAATTTAAGAAATAAAACCCACGCTCCAGGGTTTTCTTTTTTTCCCGCTTTTTCTCCCCAAAAATCCCCACGCCGCCTCTCCGCACGCCAAACACAGGTTGAAAAACGAAACATTTTTACTGCCCCAAACCCTTCAGGGTGTTGAACCCCCCTCCCCGTCCTGCGACTGCGTTTCCCTCGCCGCCCCCTCTCCCAAGCGGCGCCGCACGGCGGCGGGTAAAAAACTCTTCAAAAAGTGATAAAAATCCCGAAAAAGCGGCGCGGGGGCGTTGGGGGAGGGCAGCAAGCGCAGCAGGACGTGGGTGGCGGCGGGACGGGCGCTGGCGGCGAAGCGGAGCAGCGGTTGCGGGGGGCGCTCGGCGCCGTCGCGGTGGACGATGGTTTGTGACACTGTTCGCTCCAGCGCCAGGTCCCGGGGACCGTCCCCGCGGAGCAAACGGCGGCGGAGGCGGCGGCGGCCGGTCCAGACGCGGTGCCAAACGGCGCAGGTCCAAGTCGCTCCTTCCGCCGCCGACTCCTCCTCGCCGGCATCGCGCCGCGGTTTCTTCGCCGCGGCGCCGTCGGTTTCTTCGGCGAATCGACGCTTTCCCCCAGCAACAAAAAGCACGGAATCGCCCCAAATCGGTGTCCCGGCGGCGCAGCTGCACCCGAGAACGTCCCCGAGGACGAAGGCGACGGCGGCGCAAACCTGGCGGAAGCGGAGGGCGCGAGGGCGCCGCGCGTCGCCCGTGGGGATGGAGATGAGGAAGGCGGCGGCGTCGTCGTCGTCGGCGGCTCCCGGTTGCGCGGCGGCGGGTTGGAAGAGTCGGGTCAAGCCCCACGCGCGGCCCTTGGCGGATTTGCGGCGGTAGCGGAGGCTGCGGCAGAACTTGGCGGCGCGGCGGCAGCAGCGGGCGAGACGCGCGGCCGTTTTGGCGTTGACGTTGGCCGCAACGTTGTGGTCGAGCTCGAAGGGGTCTTGGAGGTTGAGGGGTCCCAATTTCAAGCCTTCGGGGTTTTCGGGGGGCGGCAACGGCGACGCTCGACCTTCCCGTAAAGAAACCAGCTGCCCCGCGAAGTCGAAATCGGAGAAAACGCGGAAAAATTCGGCCAGGAGAGAAGCTACGGGGATAGGGGGGGGGGTGAGCTGGGGGGCTGCGCCCCCCACCCCCACCCCCCTCCACCAAATCACCCCAAAACGCCCCAAAACTCACACGGCGTCTCAGTGTTGGCGCTGGGTGCGAGCGCGGCCGCGTCCCGCGGGAAGGTGCAGTCCCACCCCGCCACCACGGCGCGGTCCTCGGGCCCTGCGGCGGAAAGAGCGCGGAAACGGCTGAAATCGGGGGGAAAAGGGGGAAAAAAGGGGGAAAAGGGGGGGTTTAGAGGGATAAAAGGGTGGAAAAACGGATTTTACGGGGGTAAAAGGGAGAAAAAGGCGAAAATGTGGATTTTAGTGGAGTAAAAGGGATAAAAAGGTAAATATGTGGATTTTAGCGGGATAAAATGGGGAAAAAGGTGAGAATGTGGATTTTAATGGGATGAAATTGGTAAAAAGGTGAAAACGGGGATTTTACTGGGGTAAAATGGGTAAAAAAGTGAAAATGGAGTATTCTACGGGGATAAAAGGGATAAAAAGGTGAAAATATGGAGGATTTTATCAGGATAAAAGGGATAAAAAGGTGAAAATGTGGATTTTCATGGGATAAAACGGGTAAGAACGTGAAAATATGAGTTTTACCGGGATAAAAGTGATAAAAAGACGAAAATATGGAGAATTTTACCAGGATAAAATGGTGAAAAAAGTGAAAATACAGATTTTAGTGGGATAAAAAGGGATAAAAAGAAGGTGAAAATACGGATTTTAGCGGGATAAAATGGGTAAAAAAGGTGAAAATACGGATTATTCTACCAAGATAAAAGGGATAAAAATGGTGAAAAAATGGATTTTACCAGGATAAAAGGGATAAAAAGATGAAAATGTGCATTTTAATGGGATAAAATGGAGAAAAAGGTGAAAATGTGGATTTTACCAGGATAAAATCGGTAAAAAAGTGAAAATGTGGATTATTCTACCGTGATAAAAGAGATAAAAAGGTGAAAACGTGGATTTTACCGGGATAAAATAGTGAAAAAGGTGAAAATACAGACTATTTTACTGGGATAAAAAGGGATAAAAAGAAAGTGAAAATATGGATTTTACTGGGACAAAAGGGATAAAAATGTAAAAATGTGGATTTTACTGGGATAAAATTGGTAAAAAAGTGAAAATATAGATTATTTTACTGAGATAAAATGGATAAAAAGGTAAAAATGTGGATTATTCTACCGGGATAAAAGGGATAAAAAAGCGAAAAAATGGATTTTACTGGGATAAAATTGGTAAAAAGGTGAAAATATAGATTATTTTACCGAGATAAAATGGACAAAAAGGTGAAAATGTGGATTATTCTACCAGGATAAAAAGGTGACAATATGGAGCATTTTAGCGGGATAAAAATGGATAAAAATGTGAAAATATGGATTTTAGCGGGATAAAACGGGTGAAAAAGTGAAAATGTGGATTTTAGTGGGATAAAAGGGATAAAAACAAGGTGAAAATCTGATTTTACCCGGATAAAAACAGATAAAAAAGAGAAAATACAGATTTTTCCAGGATAAAATGGATAAAAAAGTGAAAATATGGAGGATTTTACCAAAATAAAAGGGATAAAAAGGTGAAAATGTGGATTTCACCAGGATAAAATGGGGAAAAAAGTGAAAATGTGGATTATTTTACTGGGATAAAAGGGATAAAAAGAAGGTGAAAATGTGGATTTTACCGGGATAAAATGGGGAAAAAGGTGAAAATGTGGATTTTACTGGGATAAAATTGGTAAAAAGGTGAAAATATAGATTATTTTACCGAGATAAAATGCATAAAAATGTGAAAATGTGGATTATTCTACCGGGATAAAAGGAATAAAAAGGTGAAAATACAGATTTTGTCGGGATAAAAAGATGAAAATATGGAGAATTTTAGCGGGATAAAACGGTGAAAAAATGGGATTTTAGTGGGATAAAAGGGATAAAAAGTTGAAAATGTGGATTTTAGCGGGATAAAATGGGGAAAAAGGTGAAAATGTGGATTATTCTACCAGGATAAAAGGGATAAAAAGGAGAAAATATGGATTTTGTTGGGATAAAATGGATAAAAACGTGAAAATATGGAGAATTTTACTGGGATAAAACGGTCAAAAAATGGATTTTAGTGGGATAAAAGGAATAAAAAGGTGAAAATGTGGATTATTTTACTGGGATAAAAGGGATAAAAAGAAGATGAAAATATGGATTTTAGCGGGATAAAATGGGGAAAAAACGGCTTTTACCGGCCAAATCCCGCAAGCGGGCGACGGTGGGCAGCACGGGGGGGCTGCGCGTCTGCAGGAAGAACAGCACCAGCAGCGTCAGGGCGTAGTTGTTGAGGAGGGGGCCGCCCCCCGAGGGGTTTCCTGTGGGAAAAGGGCATCAAGATGGTGTCGGGGGGGGGCCGGGTGGCCACTGGGGGGGGCTGGGTGGCCACTGGGCGGGGCAGGTGGCCACCGGGGGGGCCGGACGGCCACCGGGGGAGCTGGGTAGCCACCACGGGGCTGGGTGGGCACCGGGGGGGCACCAAGGAGGCTGGGTAGCCACCGGGGGGGGCTGGGTGGCCACCGGGGGTGGGGCTGGGTGGCCACCGGGGGTCAGGTGGGCACCAGGGGGGGGCACCGGGGAGGCTGGGTAGCCACCGAGGGGGGCCGGGTGGCCACCGAGGGGGGGCTGGGTGGCAACCAGGGGTGGGGCTGGGTGGCCACCGGGGGGCGGCTGGGTGGCAACCAGGGGTGGGGCTGGGTGGCCACCAGGGGGGCACCAGGGGAGCTGGGTAGCCACCGAGGGGGGCTGGGTGGCCACCAGGGGGGCTCGCTCTCACCAGCCAGCCCCTGCTGCTTGGCCCAGAGCCGCACGGCGTAAACCAGCGGCCGCACGCGCGCGTCGGCGTCGGCGCAGAGGCGCAGGAAGCGGGTGTTGAGCAGCGCCAGCCTGCCGTTAAAAAATAACCAATAACGGTTACAAAAAGCCCCAAAATGTAGAAATTCTGCCCCAAAACCCTCGCCCTCCCCCCCCCAGACCTGTTGTCGATAGAAACGTCGCCCGCCAACGCGGATTGTTTGTGGGTGAATTTCACGACGGGGCGACGGGCGGAGGGGACGGCGCGGACGCGGCGCACGCCGGGCACGCAGCGGCGCAGGACGGTGGCCACCAGGTCCAGGAGCTCCGTTGCCGGCGTGGCCACCAAATCGATGTCGCTCAGGAGGGAATTTTCAGCATCCGAGGTGGAAGCGGGAGCGTCCGGGGTTGAGGCCTGGAGGGATTTGGTGGGTTCGAGATCCAGGAGAAGGTCAAGGTCGCAGCCGCGGGTGTCGAAGCCGTTGACGGAGGAACCGAAGGGCACCACGGCGCAGCCTGGGGGCCACAAAAATAAACCCCTATTAGCCCCATCCTGGGCTCGCCCGAGGGAAGCGGCCGTGGGTGGCGTGAGGAAAAGACTCACCGGGGAAAAATTCGGTGAAAACTTCCTGGAAAAGGGTCACCAGGAGGTGCCGCACGCGGCGCTCGGCCTCGCTCAGCTCCAGCAGCTCCACCAGCTGCGACATCTGGGCGTCCACCTGCGCGGACTGGGGTTACTGGTGGGACTGGTGGGGTGGGGGGGTTGTTCTTCCCCCCCGCCCCCCCCCCTCCATGTTTGGGGGAGCACCAGGACCCTGCAAAACCCCCCAGGAGAGCTTTGGGATCCACCTCCCACCCCCCCCCAGAACTCACCACCCCCCTGAGAATGCTTTGGGACCCTCCCCAAAGCCCCAGGACCCCCCTCAAACCCCCAGGACTCTCCCCCCAAACCCCCAAGACACCCCCTCAAAGCCCCAGGACCCCCCCCAAAGCCCCAAGACCCCTGTCAAACCCCCAGGACTCCCCCCCCAAACCCCCAGGACCCTCCCCACACCCCCAGGACCCCCCTCTCACACCCCCAAGACACCCCCCCAAAGCCCCAAGACCCCCCTCAAACCCCCAAGACCCTCCTCAAACCCCCAGGACACCCCCCAAACCCCCAAGACACCCCCTCAAACCCCCAAGACCCCCCTCAAACCCCCAAGACCCTCCCCAAACCCCCAAGACCCCCCCCCCCAAACCCCCAAGACTCCTCTCAAACCCCGAAGACCCCTCTCAAGCCCCCAAGACCCCTCTCAAGCCCCCAAGACCCCTCTCAAACCCCCAAGCCCTCCCCACACCCCCAGGACCCCCCTCAAACCCCCAGGACTCCCCCCTCAAACCCCCAGGACTCCCCCCTCAAACCTCCCCAGACCCCCAAGACCCTCCCCCAAATCCTCAAGACCCCCCTCAAACCCCCAAGATCCCCCTCAAACCCCCAAGATCCCCCTCAAACCCCCAAGATCCCCCTCAAACCCCCAGGACACCCCCCAAACCCCCAAGACACCCCCCCCCAAACCCCCAGGACCCCCCCAAACCCCCAGAAGACCACCCTCCCGAAGCCATACTCACATCCGGGGCCTGGCAAAGCGCCTGCTCCAGCTTCTCCGGCCCAAGAGGCTCGCGGCGGGCGCCGCCCCCGGGGCGGGGGCTGTAAGCAAAAACTTTCTCCTCCCGGGGACGAACCCGGAGCCGGTGCCCGGCCAGAGCGTGTTGGGGCTCGGCCAGCGCCCGCTCCCGGCCCGCGGCCTCCCGCAGCTCCACGATGGCGTAGACGCCCTAAGGGGAACGGACACCCCGTCAGCGCCATCCCGATGGCGGGGGGACTCCCCAATTCCCCCCATTTCACCCCTAAAAACCTTCTCTTTGTCCATCACGACAGTCGCAACGTCCCCGAAAGCCCCGAAATACTCCGCGAGCTCCTCGCCCGACGTGCCGCGGGCGAAACCGCTGACGAAAAGGCTCCGCTGCTCCTGCGCCCGCCGTTCGGCACGAAGGGTCCGCAGCCGCTGGTGCTTTTTGCCCCGGAGATGCTCCGCCAGGCTCGGCCCTGCGGGAGGGGAGAAGCGGCGGAGGAAGAGGAGAAGCGGCGGAGGGAGGGGGGACACCCGGTAACCACCCCCCGCCCCCCGAGCGCCGCCCCCCCGGGCCCGCACTCACGGTTGGCCGCGGAAACCTGGCACAGGCGGCAGCGGAAGCCCCGCGGGAGCGGCTCCACGTCGGGATCCGCCTCCGGGGGCGGGGGGGACGCGGTGGAGCCCACCGGGGATGCGGGGGAGCCCACCGGGGCCGGGGCGGGCCCCGCCGCCATGGCCTCGGCCTCCCCCTCCGCCATTAGCGGCCGCACTTCCGCCGGAAGTGGTCCGATCACCTGACCTTCCCCCCCGACCGGAAGTGACGCCACCCCGGAACCGACCCCTCCCGGAAACACACCCCGCGGGAACAAACGTTCCGCTCTGATTGTTTCCGCGTCCCCGCCCCGCGCCGGTTGTTGGTTCCCGGTGAAGAAAAATCGTCGGTTTTATTTCCTGTCGCTACAGAACCGGGACAGCCCGAGATACAAAACCGGGGGCGTCGCTCCACGTACAAAAGGGGCCCGCGGTGGGGGGGGGGGCGGGGAGGGGGGGTCGGGGGGGGGTGTCAGGCAGCGGGGGGGGGGGGCTCCAGACCGGCACCGGGCCCTCCCCCCCGCCCGCGGTTTCTATGGAAATAAAAAAAATACAAAAGGGGCCCGGCCCGGTGGCGGGGGGGGGTGTCAGTCCTCGAGGACGATGGGCTCTGAGGTGCTGGCGGGGTGGGGGGGGGCGGAGGGCGCCAGGGCCCCCCCGGGCCGCAGGGGCAGCCCCGGTTTCACCTTGAGGGGCAGGTTGGGGCGCCGGGCGGCGCGGCGGAGCTCCAGGTGCGTCAGCGCCTTCCGCAGCGCCCTGGGGAGGGGACACACGGGGAGGGAGGGGGGGGTCAGGGGCTGGGGAGCACCCCAGGGCCCCCCCCCCCCCTCCCCCAGTGCCCTCTTCCTCCTCCCCACAGCCCCCCCCCCCCACCACCGACCCCCCCGCCCCAACCTGGTGTCCTTGGTGGCCACGAAGACGACGGGGTTGGGGGCGTCAGCGGGGTTCAGCTTCTGGCGTTTGCTGGCGGGGGGGGGGCCCCGCGCGCAGCCCCGTGGCCAGGGGGCGACCATTGGCTGAGAAGGGGAGGCCCGAGGCCCCGACCTGGGCGGGGAAATGTTCAGGCCCCGCCCCTTCCCTCCTCCCCCCCCCGCCCAGGAGCTGTCAGTCACACACACACACACCCCCGGCCAATCAGAGACAGCCTCATGCTTGCAGGCCCCGCCCCCCGCATAGAGCCTGGTCAATCTCTTTCCCCATGATAGTCCCCTGTCAATCACATCTTGCCCCACCCCCTGTCAATCACCCATGTTCCCACACCTGGTTTAATGCCTTTTCCCAGGCTCCACCCCCTGTCAATCACCCCCGGCTCCACCCCCCACCAGTCCAACCCCTTTCCCCAGGCTCCCCCCTGTCAATCACCCCCAGGCTCCACCCCACTGTCAATCACCCCCAGGCCCCACCCCCACTGTCAATCACCCCCTAGGCTCCACCCCCCACCAATCACCCAACTCCACCCCCTGTCACCCCCAGACCCCACCCCCCTGTCAATCACCCTCAGCTCCACCCCCCAGACCCCACCCCCCCACCACCCGACTCCACCCACTGTCAATCACCCCCAGCTCCACCCCCAGGCCCCACCCCTGCCAATCACCCAACTCCACCCCCTGTCAATCACCCCCAGCTCCACCCCCTGTCAATCACCCCTCAATCCCCACCCTCTGCCCTCCCCAGCCCCGCTCCCACAGGCCCTGCTCCCTGTCAATCCCAGCGAGGCCCCTCCCACCCCCCAATACCCCCCTCCGCGGGGCTGGTGGCCCTTCGCGCCCCCTCGTAGCCCCTCAGCGTCCCGTACCCGTACCCGGGGGGGGCGGTGGCCCTCGCCAGCCCCCTCGTAGCCCCTTTTGCCCACCAGCCCCGCCAGCCCCCGGCTCTGGCTCAGCTGGTTCCGGTTGATGGGGGTCTTGGTGCCTCGCGGCGTCTTCGGCTTCAGGGGGGCCTGTGCCGCTGGGGGGGGGGGGCGGGGGGTGGTGAGGGGTGTCAGGGGCCACCCCACAGCTCCCCCCAGCCCCACGGGACCCCCCCGCCCCCCCTCGGCTCCCAGGAAGAGCCCCAAAACCCATCCAACCCCCGCAGACCCCCCACCCTGGCTGAGACACCCTGGGGGGTCCGTCTCTGTCACCCCCCCCCCCACCCCAGGGGTCACCCCACACCCCCGCGGGCCACCCCACAACCCCAGGGACCCCCCCCAGCCCCACAAAACCCCCAGCCAACGCCCCAAAACCCACCCAGGCACCTTGAGGGTCCATCCCTGTCCCCCCCCACCCCCACATTGTGACCCCCCCCACCCACCCCACACCCCAGGGGTCACCCCACACCCCCAGGGGACCCCCCCAGCCCCACAGACCCCCCCCCCTTAGCCCCACAAGACCCCCAGCAAAAGCCCCAAAACCCACCCAGGCACCTTGAGGGTCCATCCCTGTCCCCCCCCCAACCCCCACATTGTGACCCCCCCCACCCACCCCACACCCCCGGGGGCCACCCCACACCCCCAAGGGACCCCCCCCAGCTCCACAGACCCCCCCCTCAGCCCCACAACCCCACCCCCCAGCCCCACAGAACCCCCCCTTACCCCCACAAAACCTCCCAGCAAAAGCCCCAAAACCCACCCAGGCACCTTGAGGGTCCATCCCTGTCCCCCCCCACCCCTCCCACCCCCTCGGGGTGTCCCCCCCACCCCCTTTTTGTGTCGTCCCCCCCCCCCCCCCAACTCCTTACCCAGCTCCTTAACGATGGCGGCAAGGGGCAGCCGGGCCAGCGGATGAATCTTGAGCGGAGCCTTCGCCGCTTTGGGCAAGCGGATGGAGCCTGGAGGGTGGGAAAACAGAGATAAAGGGTGGGTGTGGGGTGGGGGACACAAAAAAACCCCCCCCCAAATCGTCACCTACACTCAGCTTTGATGGCGTTGGCGTTGATGGGGGCGTAGGGGCGCCGGGCGGCGCGGCGGGGCTGCAGGACGTCGCGGCAGAGGCGTCGCGCCAGGCGGGTCAGGCGGGTGGTTTGGAGGAGAAAAGTTTGACGGTTTTTGGCTAAAAGTTTGGCCCGGCTGGCGCTGGTGGTGTAAGGGGAGAGGCTCTGCGCTTCGGGGCGCGAGAGGTGCCCCCGGGAGTGCGGCTCCTGCCGGAAACAACGCGGTTAGAACCTTTTATTTTTATTTTTGGGGGGGGGTCTTGGAGTCCTTCTGGTGCCCCCGGGGCTCACCGAGGCGCTGCGGGCCGCCCCCTCCAGCTGGGTGGGGGTCTTCAGCCCCCCGTATTTTTTCCAGTAGATCCAGCACGAGGCGCAGAGGCGACACTGCATGTTGGGGGGGCCCCAGGCGTACCACTGGGCGGACTGGGTGGCTGTGGGGTGGGGTGGGGAGGGAAAGGGGGGGTGTGGAGCTGCCCCCCCAGCCCCTAGAGCTGTCGCCATGCACCCCTGCCCTGCCCCACACCCCTAGAGCTGCCCCCCCATGCACCCCTGCTCCTGCCCCACAGCCCCTAGAGCTGTCCCCAAGCCCCCCTGCTCCTGCCCCACACCCCCCAGAGCTGCCCCCATCCTACCCCCCAAGCCCCCTTGCCCTGCCCCACACCCCTAGAGCTGCCCCCCCATGCACCCCTGCTCCTGCCCCACAGCCCCTAGAGCTGCCCTGCTGCCCCCCCTACCCTGCCCCACATCCCTAGAGCTGCCCCCATCCTGCCCCCCCACCCCATGCACCCCTACTCCCGCCCCCCACCCCTAGAGCTGCCCCCCCACGCACCCCTGCTCCTGCCCCACACCCCTAGAGCTGCCCTGCTGCCCCCCCTACCCTGCCCCACACCCCCCAGAGCTGCCCCCATCCTACCCCCCAAGCCCCCTTGCCCTGCCCCACGCCCCTAGAGCTGCCCCCATCCTGCCCCCCCACCCCCATGCACCCCTGCTCCTGCCCCACACCCCTAGAGCTGCCCCCCCATACACCCCTACTCCTGCCCCACAGCCCCTAGAGCTGCCCCTATCCTGCCCCCCCACCCCTTCCCCTGCCCCACACCCCTAGAGCTGCCCCCCCATACATCCCTACTCCTGCCCCACAGCCCCTAGAGCTGCCCTGCTGCCCCCCCTACCCTGCCCCACACTCCTAGAGCTGCCCCTATCCTGCCCCCCACCCCCTTCCCCTGCCCCACACCCCTAGAGCTGCCCCCATCCTGCCCCCCAAGCCCCCTTGCCCTGCCCCACACCCCTAGAGCTGCCCCCCATACACCCCTACTCCCACCCCACAGGTCCTACAGCTGCCCCCCCACATGCCTATGCACACCTAGTCCTGCCCCCCAGCCCCTAGAGCTGCCCCCATCCTGCCCCCCCCACCCCTATGCACCCTTGCTCCTGCTCCCCACCCCTAGAGCTGCCCTGCTGCCCCCCCACCCCTACGCACCCCTATTCCTGCCCCACAGCCCCTATAGCTGCCCCCGCTGCCCCCCAACCCCTACACACCCCTACTCCTGCCCCACAGCCACCCATGACCCCCCCCAACCCCTACAGCCCCCCATTGTCTCTACGCTGTCCCCCCCCATCGTGTTGCTCTCACCCCCCCACTTCCCCCCCCAGAGCCTGTGGTTCCCCCCCCACCCCAGCAGCCCCCCAAACCCCAGCGTGTCCCCCCCAAACCCCACTGACTGTGGCAGCTCTCGCAGGTCAGCCCCTTCTGGAAGCCGGCGCCGTTCATGCCGGGTTTGGAACCCACCGAGATGATCTGGTTGGGGTTCGGCTTCGTGCTGCGGAGAAAAAGGGAGGGGGGGGTCAGGGGGGGTTCCTCTTCCCCCCAACAGGCCCAGGAGGGGGTGCAGGGCCCCCCAAAAGCGTTGGCTCCCTCCCCAACTCACTAAGTGGGGATGTAGACTTGCTTCAGCTTGCTGTCTGCCTCTGCTGCCTTCAGCCTCTTCTGCGAGCACACACGGGGGTAAGACAGGGGGGTGGGGGGGTTGCAGCAGCCCCCCCCATGACCCACAGAAGCCCCCCCCGGCCCCCCGATACCTGCTGGATGTAGCGATCAGTGGTTTTCCACATGTAATAAAACTGCACGATGCTGGCCAAGGATTTCCAAGGCAGCTGCGGGGAGAAAACCAGAGCGAGTTTTTGCGCCGAAATGGACCCGGGGGGGGGTGTTTTACCCCCCCGCCACCACCGTGGGCGTCATCCCTAAACTCACAAAATCCTGCCGGATGTCGTTAAAATCCTTCCCGTATTTTTCAGGGCCTCTTCGAAGAGCATGGCCTCGGAAGCCGACCACTCCTCCATCTCGTCGCGGCACAACACCGGCCCCCCCTGCGGCACCAGCGTCGACATGGCCTTGGCCAAATCGTAGCCGTTGCGTTGCAGCGTGTCCATGGCGTGGAACTGGGGGAGGTGGGGGGCACAGGATGGTGAGGGGGGGGTTTACAAGAATCCCCTCAACCCTGCTACGGAGTCGGGGAACCCCCCTCTCCAAAAAAAATCTCACCAGTGTGATATCCCGGGAGGCGGCGGCGGCGCTCATGTGCAGGCTGGGCTGGCGGATGGAGCTGCTGCAGTCCAGGGCGCGCGCAAAGGTCCCGACGGCTCTGAAAGGGGGGGACAGGGAGGGTCAGGGGGGACAGGGAAGGGTTGGGGGGGGGACCCAAGAAGGTTGGGGGGACCCTAGAGGGGTGGGGGGGACCCCAGAGGGGTTGGGAGGGGGCCCTAGAGGGGTTGGGAGGGGGCCCTAGAGGATGTTGGGGGGGACACAAGGGTGTCAGGGGGATCCTAGAGGGGTTGGGGGGGACCCAAGAAGGTTGGGGGGACCCTAGAGGGGTTGGGGGAGTGGACCCTAGAGGGGTGGGGTGGACCCTAGAGGGGTGGGGGGGGACACTAGAGGGGTGGGGGGGGACACTAGAGGGGTGGGGGGGGACACAAGGGTGTCAGGGGGACCCTAGAGGGGTTGGGGGGGGACCCAAGAAGGTTGGGGGGGGACCCAAGAAGGTTGGGGGGGGGACCCAAGGGTGTCGGGGGGATCCTAGAGGGGTTGGGGGGACACTAAAGCGTTGGGGGGGACACACAAGTGTGTCAGGGGGATCCTAGAGGGGTTGAGGGGAGACCCAAGGAGGTTGGGGG
This sequence comes from Strix aluco, assembly GCF_031877795.1. Classification (NCBI taxonomy): domain Eukaryota; kingdom Metazoa; phylum Chordata; class Aves; order Strigiformes; family Strigidae; genus Strix; species Strix aluco. The sequence goes on from NW_027436565.1 coordinate 45,981, forward strand.
GGACACAAGGGTGTCAGGGGGACCCTAGAGGGGTTGGGGGGGACACAAGAAGGTTGGGGGGACCCTAGAGAGGTTGGGGGGGACACAAGAAGGTTGGGGGGGACACTAGAGGGGTGGGGGGCGGGGACCCAAGAAGGTTGGGGGGACACTAAAACGTTGGGGGGGACCCACAAGGGTGTTGGGGGGACCCTAGAGGAGTTGGGGGGGGACCCAAGAAGGTTGGGGGGACACTAGAGGGGTTGGGGGGGGGACGGGGACACACTAGGGCGGGGGACACTAGAGAGATTGGGGGGACACACTAGGGGGGTGGGGGGACACACTAGGGGGGTGGGGGGGGTCCATCTCACCGTGCCACCACCAGGAACTGGTCGATCTGCCGGTCTGTGAGGGGGTTGTCGGGGTCCCACACTTTCATCTCCATTTTCTGCTGGTTCCGGTTGTCCGATTCACCTGGGAAAAGGGGGGGGGGGGGGCATCAGCTTGAACCCCCCCCAAACCCCACAGTGCTCCCCATAACCCCACAGAGACACACACACACACCCCACACCCCCCCCCCAAACCTTCCGCCAGCCGGTCGGGAATTTCCGCTTGATATTTGCAGCCGACGCGGATCTCGCCCTGGTCGGCCAAGAGAGTTTTCTGGACGGGGTCAAACACCAGCGAGTAGAAAAAACAATCCTGGGGGGGGGCACGGGGTGGGGGGAGCTCAGCTGGGTATGGGGGGGCCCCCAAATTAGCCGAATTTTGAGGAATTTTGAGGTGGGGGGGGGGGTTACGGGACTCACCTCTTTCTCCAAATACTGCCCCAGGATGTCGGTCTCGTTGAGGAGCGTCACGCTGCACTTCCCCCTGCGAGGGGGAACGTGGGGGTGTCACAATGAGCCCCCCCAATCCCTAAAACCCTTGGGGATCCCCCCCCCCCCCTCAAAAAAATAATAAATTTTTTGCACCGTATGTGGGTGGCCGCAGCGATTCGAACA
>NW_027436566.1:0-63067 GCF_031877795.1 Strix aluco
TCCTCCTCTCTCTTTCCCCTCTCTCTTCCTCCTCTCTCTTCCTCCTCTCTTCCTCCTCTCTCTTCCTCCTCTCGCTTCCTCCTCTCTATCCCTCCTCTCTCTTCCCCTCTCTCTTCCTCCTCTCTCTTCCCCTTCTCTTTTCCTCCTCTCTTTCCTCCCACTTTTCCTCCTCTCTCCTTTCCTCTCTTCCTCCTCTCTCTTCTTCCTCTCTCTTTTTCCTCTCTCTTTCTCCACTCTCTTCCTCCTCCGTCTTCTTTCTCTCTCCTCTTCCTCTGTCTTCCACCTCTCTCTTCCTCCTCTCTCTTCCTCCTCTCTCTACCTCCTCTCTCTTCCTCATCTCTCTTCCTCCTCTTTCTTCCTCCTCTCTATTCCTCCTCTCTCTTCCTCCTCTCCCCTTTTCCACTCTCTTCCTTCTCTCTCCTCTTTCTCTGTCTTCCACCTCTCTCTTCCTCCTCTCTCTTCCTTCTCTCTCTTTCTCCTCTCTCTTCCTCCTCTCTCTTTCTCCTCTCTTTTCCTCCTCTCTCATCCGCCTCTCTTCTCTTCCTCTCTCTTTGTCCTCCGTCTTCCTCCTTTCTCCACCACCTCTCTCTTCCTCCTCTCTCTTCCTCCTCTCTTCCTCCTCTCTCTTCCTCCTCTCTCTTTCTCCTCTCCCTTCCTCCTCTCTCTTCCTCCTCTGTCTTCCTCCTCTCTCTTCCTCCTCATCTATTTCTTCTCTCTTCCTCCACTCTCTTCCTCCTGTCTTCCTCCTCTCTCCTCTTCCTCTCTCTTCCTCCTTTCTCTTCCTCCTCTCTCTTTCTCCTCTGTCTTCCTGCTCTCTCTTCCTCCTCTCTCTTCCTCTCTCTCTTCCTCCTCACATTTCCTCCTCTCTCCTTTTCCTTTCTTCCTCCTCTCTCTTCCTCCCTCTCTCTTCGTCTTCTCTTTTCCTCCTCTCTCCTCTTCCTCTCTCTTCCTCCTTTCTCTTCCTCCTCTCTCTTTCCCCCCTCTCTTCCTCCTCTCTCTTCCTCCTCTCTTCCTCCTCTCTCTTCCTCCTGTCTCTTTTTCTCTCTCTTCCTCCACTCTCTACCTCCTCTGTCTTCCTTCTCTCTCCTCTTCCTCTGTCTTCCACCTCTCTCTTCCTCCTCTCTCTTCCTCCTCTCTCTTCCTCCTCTCTCTTCCTCATCTCTCTTCCTCCTCTCTCTTCCTCCTCTCTTTTCCTCCTCTCTCTTCCTCCTCTCCCCTTTTCCTCTATCTTCTTTCTCTGTCCTCTTCCTCTGTCTTCCACCTCTCTCTCCTCCTCTCTCTTCTTCTTCTCTTTTCCTCCTCGCTCCTCTTCCTCTCTCTTCCTCCTCTCTCTTCCTTCTCTCTTTTCCACTCTCTTCCTCCTCTCTCTTCCTCCTCTCTCTTCCTCCTCTCGCTTCCTCCTCTCTACCCCCTCCTCTCTCTTCCTCCTCTCTCTTCCTCCTCTCTCTTCCTCTTCTCTTTTCCTCCTCTCTCCTCTTCCTCTCTCTCTTCCTCCTCTCTCTTCCTCCTCTCTCTTTTTCCTCTCTCTTCCTCCACTCTCTTCCTCCTCTGTGTTCCACCTCTCTCTTTCTCCTCTCTCTTCCTCCTCTCTCTTCCTCCTCTGTCTTCCTCCTCTCTCTTCCTCCTCACATTTCCTCCTCTCTCCTTTTCCTCTCTTCCTCCTCTCTCTTCCTCCTCTCTCTTCCTCCTCTCTCTTCCTCCTCTCTCTTTTTCTTCTCTCTTCCTCCACTCTCTTCCTCCTGTCTTCCTCCTCTCTCCTCTTCCTCTCTCTTCCTCCTTTCTCTTCCTCCTCTCTCTTCCTCCTCTCTCTTCCTCCTCTCTCTTCCTCATCTCTCTTCCTCCTCTCTCTTCTCCTCTCTTTTCCTCCTCTCTCTTCCTCCTCTCCCTTTTTCCTCTATCTTCCTTCTCTCTCCTCTTCCTCTGTCTTCCACCTCTCTCTCCTCCTCTCTCTTCTTCTTCTCTTTTTCTCCTCGCTCCTCTTCCTCTCTCTTCCTCCTCTGTCTTCCTTCTCTCTTCTCCTCTCTCTTCCTCCTCTCTCTTCCTCCTCTCTTCTCTTCCCATCTCTTTCTCCTCCCTCTTCCTCGTTTCTCTTCCACCTCTCTTCCTCCACTCTCTTTCTCCTCTCTCTTCCTCCTCTCTCTTCCTCCTCTCGCTTCCTCCTCTCTACCCCTCCTCTCTCTTCCTCCTATCTCTTCCTCCTCTCTCTTCCTCTTCTCTTTTCCTCCTCTCTCCTCTTCCTCTCTCTTCCTCCTCTCTCTTCCTCCTCTCGCTTCCTCCTCTCTTTCTCCTCTCTCATCCTCCTCTCTCTTCCTCCTCTCGCTTCCTCCTCTCTACCCCTCCTCTCTCTTCCTCCTCTCTCTTCCTCCTCTCTCTTCCCTTCTCTTTTCCTCCTCTCTCTTCCTCCTCACTTTTCCTCCTCTCTCCTTTTCCTCTCTTCCTCCTTTCTCTTTCTCCTCTCTCTTCCTCCTCTCTCTTCCTTCTCTCTCTTCCTCCTCTCCCTTTTTCCCCTCTCTTCCCCCACTCTCTTCCTTCTCTCTCTTCTTTCTCTCTCCTCTTCCTCTGTCTTCCAGCTCTCTCTTCCTCCTCTCTCTTTCTCCTTTCTCTTCCTCCTCTCTGTTCCTCATCTCTCTTCCTCCTCTCTCTTCCTCCTCTCTTTTCCTCCTCTCTCTTCCTCCTCTCCCCTTTTCCACTCTCTTCCTTCTCTCTCCTCTTCCTCTGTCTTCCACCACTCTCTTCCTCCTCTCTCTTCCTCCTCTCTCTTCCTCCACTCTCTTCCTCCTCTCTCTTCCTCTTCCTTTTCCTCCTCTCTCCACTTCCTCTCTCTTCCTCCTCTCTCTTCCTCCTCTCTTTCTCCTCTCTCTTCCTCCTCTCTCTTCCTCCTCTCTTCTCTTCCCCTCTCTTTCTCCTCCCTCTTCCTCCTTTCTCTTCCACCTCTCTTCCTCCACTCTCTTCCTCCTCTCTCTTCCTCCTCTCTCTTCCTCCTCTCGCTTCCTCCTTTCTACTCCTCCTCTCTCTTCCTCCTCTCTCTTCCTCCTCTCTCTTCCTCTTCTCTTTTCCTCCTCTCTCCTCTTCCTCTCTCTTCCTCCTCTCTCTTCCTCCTCTCGCTTCCTCCTCTCTATCCCTCCTCTCTCTTCCCCCTCTCTCTTCCTCCTCTCTCTTCCCCTGTCTCTTTTCCTCCTCTCTCTTCCTCCCAACTTTTCCTCCTCTCTCCTTTTCCTCTCTTCCTCCTCTCTCTTCCTCCTCTCTCTTTTTCCTCTCTCTTCCTCCACTCTCTTCCTCCTCTGTCTTCCACCTCTCTCTTCTCCTCTCTCTTCCTCCTCTCTCTTCCTCCTCTGTCTTCCTCCTCTCTCTTCCTCCTCACATTTCCTCCTCTCTCCTTTTCCTCTCTTCCTCCTCTCTCTTCCTCCTCTCTCTTCCTCCTCTCTCTTCCTGCTCTCTCTTCCTCCTCTCTCTTCCTTCTCTCTCTTCCTCCTCACATTTCCTCCTCTCTCCTTTTCCTTTCTTCCTCCTCTCTCTTCCTCCTCTCTCTTCGTCTTCTCTTTTCCTCCTCTCTCCTCTTCCTCTCTCTTCCTCCTTTCTCTTCCTCCTCTCTCTTTCCCCCCTCTCTTCCTCCTCTCTCTTCCTCCTCTCTTCCTCCTCTCTCTTCCTCCTGTCTCTTTTTTCTCTCTCTTCCTCCACTCTCTACCTCCTCTCTCTTCCTCCTCTCTCTTCCTCATCTCTCTTCCTCCTCTCTTCCTCCTCTCTTTTCCTCCTCTCTCTTCCTCCTCTCCCCTTTTCCTCTATCTTCCTTCTCTCTCTCCTCTTCCTCTGTCTTCCACCTCTCTCTTCCTCCTCTCTCTTCCTCCTCTCTCTTCCTCCTCTCTCTTCCTCATCTCTCTTCCTCCTCTCTTTCTCCTCTCTTTTCCTCCTCTCTCTTCCTCCTCTCCCCTTTTCCTCTATCTTCCTTCTCTCTCCTCTTCCTCTGTCTTCCACCTCTCTCTCCTCCTCTCTCTTCTTCTCTCTTTTCCTCCTCGCTCCTCTTCCTCTCTCTTCCTCCTCTCTCTTCCTTCTCTCTTTCTCCTCTCTCTTCCTCCTCTCTCTTCCTCCTCTCTTCTCTTCCCCTCTCTCTTTCTCCTCCCTCTTCCTCCTTTCTCTTCCACCTCTCTTCCTCCACTCTCTTCCTCCTCTCTCTTCCTCCTCTCTCTTCCTCCTCTCGCTTCCTCCTCTCTACCCCTCCTCTCTCTTCCTCCTCTCTCTTCCTCCTCTCTCTTCCTCTTCTCTTTTCCTCCTCTCTCCTCTTCCTCTCTCTTCCTCCTCTCTCTTCCTCCTCTCTCTTTTCCTCTCTCTTCCTCCACTCTCTTCCTCCTCTGTCTTCCACCTCTCTCTTTCTCCTCTCTCTTCCTCCTCTCTCTTCCTCCTCTGTCTTCCTCCTCTCTCTTCCTCCTCACATTTCCTCCTCTCTCCTTTTCCTCTCTTCCTCCTCTCTCTTCCTCCTCTCTCTTCCTCCTCTCTCTTCCTCTTCTCTCTTTTTCTTCTCTCTTCCTCCACTCTCTTCCTCCTGTCTTCCTCCTCTCTCCTCTTCCTCTCTCTTCCTCCTTTCTCTTCCTCCTCTCTCTTTCTCCTCTCTCTTCCTGCTCTCTCTTCCTCCTCCCTCTCCTTCTCTCTCTTCCTCCTCACATTTCCTCCTCTCTTCCTTTTCTTTTCTTCCTCCTCTCTCTTCCTCCTCTCTCTTCGTCTTCTCTTTTCCTCCTCTCTCCTCTTCGTCTCTCTTCCTCCTTTCTCTTCCTCCTCTCTCTTTCCCCTCTCTCTTCCTCCTCTCTCTTCCTCCTCTCTTCCTCCTCTCTCTTCCTCCTGTCTCTTTTTTCTCTCTCTTCCTCCACTCTCTACCTCCTCTGTCTTCCTTCTCTCTCCTCTTCATCTGTCTTCCACCTCTCTCTTCCTCCTCTCTCTTCCTCCTCTCTCTTCCTCCTCTCTCTTCCTCATCTCTCTTCCTCCTCTCTCTTCCTCCTCTCTCTTCTTCTTCTCTTTTCCTCCTCTCTCTTCCACATCTCTCTTCCTCCTCTCTCTTCCTCCTCTCGCTTCCTCCTCTCTAACCCCTCCTCTCTCTTCCCCCTCTCTCTTCCTCCTCTCTCTTCCCCTTCTCTTTTCCTCCTATCTCTTCCTCCTCACTTTACCTCCTCTCGCCTTTTCCTCTCTTCCTCCTCTCTTCTCCTCCTCTCTCTTCTCCTCTCTCTTCCTCCTCTCTCTTCCCCTTCTCTTTTCCTCCTCTTTCTTCCTCCCAACTTTTCCTCCTCTCTCCTTTTCCTCTCTTCTCCTCTCTCTTCCTCCTCTCTCTGCCTCCTCTCTCTTCCTCCTCTCTCTTTTCCTCTCTCTCTCTTCGTCTTCTTTCTATCTTTCTTTCATTTTGCTTACTTTTCTTCTCTCTCTCTTTCTTAGTCTTTTCCTCCACTCTCTTCCTCCTCTGTCTTCTTTCTCTCTCCTCTTCCTCTGTCTTCCACCTCTCTCTTCCTCCTCTCTCTTCCTCCTCTCTCTTCCTCCTCTCTCTTCCTCATCTCTCTTCCTCCTCTCTCTTCCTCCTCTCTTTTCCTCCTCTCTCTTCCTCCTGTCCCCTTTTCCTCTATCTTCCTTCTCTCTCCTCTTCCTCTGTCTTCCACCTCTCTCTTCCTCCTCTCTCTTCCTCTTCTCTTTCTCCTCCTCTCTCCTCTACCTCTCTCTTCCTCCTCTCTCTTCCTCCTCTCTCTTTCTCTCTCTCTTCCTCCTCTCTCTTCCTCCTCTCTTCTCTTCCTCTCTCTTTCTCCTCCCTCCTCCTCCTTTCTCTTCCACCTCTCTCTTCCTCCTCTCTCTTCCTCCTCTCTACCCCGCCTCTCTCTTCCTCCTCTCTCTTCCTCCTCTCTCTTCCTCTTCTCTTTTCCTCCTCTCCCCTCTTCTCTCTCTTCCTCCTCTCTCTTCCTCCTCTCTCTTCCTCTCTCTCTTCCTCCTCTCTCTTCCTCCTCTCTACTCCCTCCTCTCTCTTCCTCCTCTCTCTTCCTCCTCTCTCTTCCATTTCTCTTTTCCTCTCTCTCTTCCTCTTCCTCTCCTTCCACATCTCTTCCCCCTCTCTCTTCCTCTTCACTTTCCTACTCTCTCCTTTCCTCTCTTTCTCCTCTCTCTTCCTCCTCTCTCTTCTCCTCTCTCTTCCTCCTCTCGCTTCCTCCTCTCTCTTCCTCCTCTCTCTTTTCCTCTCTCTTCCTCCACTCTCTTTCTCCTCTCTCTTCCTCCTCTCTCTTCCTCCTCTCTCTTTTTACTCTCTCTTCCTCCACTGTCTTCCTCCTCTGTCTTCCTTCTCTCTCCTCTTCCTCTGTCTTCCTGCTCTACTTTCCTCCTCTCTCTTCCTCCCAACTTTTCCTCCTCTCTCCTTTTCCTCTCTTCCTGCTCTCTCTTCCTCCTCTCTCTTCCTCCTCTGTCTTCCTCCTCTGTCCTCTTCCTCTCTCTTGCTCCTCTCTCTTCCTCCTCTCTCTTTCTTCTCTCTCTTCCTCCTCTCTCTTTCTCCTCTCTCTTCCTCCTCTCTCTTCCTCCTCTCTCTTTTTCCTCTCTCTTCCTCCACTCTCTTCCTCCTCTGTCTTCTTCTCTCTCTCCTCTTCCTCTGTCTTCCACCTCTCTCTTCCTCCTCTCTCTTCCTCCTCTCTCTTCCTCCTCTCTCTTCCTCATCTCTCTTCCTCCTCTCTCTCTTCCTCCTCTCTTTTCCTCCTCTCTCTTCCTCCTCTCCCCTTTTCCTCTATCTTCCTTCTCTCTCCTCTTCCTCTGTCTTCCACCTCTCTCTTCCTCCTCTCTCTTCCTCTTCTCTTTTCCCCCTCTCTCCTCTTCCTCTCTCTTTTTCCTCTCTCTTCCTCCTCTCTTTTTCTCTTCTCTCTTCCTCTACTCTCTTCCTCCTCTCTTCTCTTCCTCTCTCTTTCTCCTCCCTCTTCCTCCTTTCTCTTCCACCTCTCTCTTCCTCCTCTCTCTTCCTCCTCTCTCTTCCTCCTCTCGCTTCCTCCTCTCTACCCCTTTCTCTCTCTTCCTCCTCTCTCTTCCTCCTCTCTCTTCCTCTTCTCTTTTCCTCCTCTCTCCTCTTCCTCTCTCTTCCTCCTCTCTCTTCCTCCTCTCGCTTCCTCCTCTCTACCCCTCCTCTCTCTTCCCCCTCTCTCTTCCTCCTCTCTCTTCCACTTTCTCTTTTCCTCCTCTCTCTTCCTCCTCACTTTTCCTCTTCTCGCCTTTTCCTCTCTTCCTCCTCTCTCTTCCTCCTCTCTCTTCCTCCTCTCTCTCTTCCTCCACTCTCTTCCTCCTCTGTCTTCTTCTCTCTCCTCTTCCTCTGTCTTCCACCTCTATCTTCCTCCTCTCTCTTCCTCCTCTCTCTTCCTCCTCTCTCTTCCTCATCTCTCTTCCTCCTCGCTCTTCCTCCTCTCTTTTCCTCCTCCCTCTTCCTCCTCTCCCCTTTTCCTGTATCTTCCTTCTCTCTCCTCTTCCTCTGTCTTCCACCTCTCTCTTCCTCCTCTCTCTTCCTCCTCTCTCTTCCTCCTCTCTCTTTCTCCTCTCTCTTCCTCCTCTCTCTTCCTCCTCTCTTCTCTTCCTCTCTCTTTCTCCTCCCTCCTCCTCCTTTCTCTTCCACCTCTCCCTTCCTCCTCTCTCTTCCACCTCTCTCTTCCTCTTCTCTTTTCCTCCTCTCCCCTCTTCTCTCTCTTCCTCCTCTCTCTTCCTCCTCTCTCTTCCTCCTCTCTCTTCCTACACTCGCTTCCTCCTCTCTACCCCTCCTCTTTCTTCCTCCTCTCTCTTCCTCCTCTCTCTTCCTCTTCTCTTTCCTCCTCTCTCTTCCTCCTCTCTCTTCCTCCTCTCTCTTCCTCCTCAATCTTCCTCCTCTCTCTTCCTCCACTCTCTTCCTCCTCTCTCTTCCTCCTCTCTCTTCATCTTCTCTTTTCCTCCTCTCTCCTCTTCCTCTCTCTTCCTCCTTTCTCTTCCTCTTCTCTCTTTCCCCTCTCTCTTCCTCCTCTCTCTTCCTCCTCTCTTCCTCCTCTCTCTTCCTCCTCTCGCTTCCTCCTCTCTACCCCTCCGCTCTCTTCCCCCTCTCTTCCTCCTCTCTCTTCCCCTTCTCTTTTCCTCCTCTCTCTTCCTCCTCACTTTTCCTCCTCTCTTCCTTTTCCTCTCTTCCTCCTCTCTTTCTCCTCTCTCTTCCTCCTCTCTCTTCTTCTCTCTCTTCCTCCTCTCCCTTTTCCCCTCTCTTCCTCCACTCTCTTCCTCCTCTCTCTTCTTCTCTCTCCTCTTCCTCTCTGTCTTCCAGCTCTCTCTTCCTCCTCTCTCTTCCTCCTTCTCTTCCTCCTCTCTCTTCCTCATCTCTCTTCCTCCTCTCTCTTCCTCCTCTCTTTTTCCTCCTCTCTCTTCCTCCTCTCCCCTTTTCCTCTATCTTCCTTCTCTCTCCTCTTCCTCTGTCTTCCTCCACTCTCTCTTCCTCCTCTCTCTTCCTCCTCTCTCTTTCTCCTCTCTCTTCCTCCTCTTTCTTCCTCTTCCTTTTCCTCCTCTCTCCACTTCCTCTCTCTTCCTCCTCTCTCTTCCTCCTCTCTTTCTCCTCTCTCTTCCTCCTCTCTCTTCCTCCTCTCTTCTCTTCCCCTCTCTTTCTGCTCCCTCTTCCTCCTCTCTCTTCCACCTCTCTTCCTCCACTCTCTTCCTCCTCTCTCTTCCTCCTCTCTCTTTCTCCTCTCGCTTCCTCCTTTCTACTTCTCCTCTCTCTTCCTCCTCTCTCTTCCTCCTCTCTCTTCCTCTTCTCTTTTCCTCCTCTCTCCTCTTCCTCTCTCTTCCTCCTCTCTCTTCCACCTCTCGCTTCGTCCTCTCTATCCCTCCTCTCTCTTCCCCCTCTCTCTCTTCCTCCTCTCTCTTCCCCTTCTCTTTTCCTCCTCTCTCTTCCTCCAACTTTTCCTCCTCTCTCCTTTTCCTCTCTCTTCCTCCTCTCTCTTCCTCCTCTCTCTGCCTCCTCTCTCTTCCTCCTCTCTCTTTTTCCTCTCTCTTCCTCCACTCTCTTCCTCCTCTGTCTCTTTCTCTATCCTCTTCCTCTGTCTTCCACCTCTCTCTTCCTCCTCTCTCTTCTCCTCTCTCTTCCTCCTCTCTCTTCCTCATCTCTCTTCCTCCTCTCTCTTCCTCCTCTCTTTTCCTCCTCTCTCTTCCTCCTCTCTCCCTTTTCCTCTATCTTCCTTCTCTCTCCTCTTCCTCTGTCTTCCACCTCTCTCTTCCTCCTCTCTCTTCCTCTTCTCTTTTCCTCCTCTCTCCTCTACCTCTCTCTTCCTCCTCTCTCTTCCTCCTCTCTCTTTCTCTTCTCTCTTCCTCCTCTCTCTCTTCCTCCTCTCTTCTCTCCTCTCTCTTTCTCCTCCCTCCTCCTCCTTTCTCTTCCACCTCTCTCTTCCTCCTCTCTCTTCCTCCTCTCTACCCCGCCTCTCTCTTCCTCCTCTCTCTTCCTCCTCTCTCTTCTCTTCTCTTTCTCCTCTCCTCTCCTCTTCTCTCTCTTCCTCCTCTCTCTTCCTCCTCTCTCTTCCTCGTCTCTCTTCCTCCTCTCTCTTCCTCCTCTCTACCCCTCCTCTCTCTTCCTCCTCTCTCTTCCTCCTCTCTCTTCCATTTCTCTTTTCCTCCTCTCTCCTCTTCCTCTCCTTCCACATCTCTCTTCCCCTCTCTCTTCCTCTTCACTTTTCCTACTCTCTCCTTTCCTCTCTCTTCTCCTCTCTCTTCCTCCTCTCTCTTCCTCCTCTCTCTTCCTCCTCTCGCTTCCTCCTCTCTCTTCTCCTCTCTCTCTTTTCCTCTCTCTTCCTCCACTCTCTTTCTCCTCTCTCTTCCTCCTCTCTCTTCCTCCTCTCTCTTTTTCCTCTCTCTTCCTCCACTCTCTTCCTCCTCTGTCTTCCTTCTCTCTCCTCTTCCTCTGTCTTTCTGCTCTACTTTCCTCCTCTCTCTTCCTCCTCACTTTCCTCCTCTCTCCTTTTCCTCTCTTCTCCTTCTCTTCCTCCTCTCTCTTCCTCCTCTCTCTTCCTCCTCTCTCTCCTCTCCTCTTCCTCCTCTCTCTTTCTCCTCTCTCTTCCTCCTCTCTCTACCTCCTCTGTCTTCCTTCCCTCTTCTCTTCCGCTCTCTTCCACCTCTATCTTCCTCCTCTCTCTTCCTCCTCTCTCTTCCTCCTCTCTCTTCCTCATCTCTCTTCCTCCTCTCTTCTCTTCCTCTCTCTTTTCCTCCTCTCTCTTCCTCCTCTCCCCTTTTCCTCTCTCTTCCTTCTCTCTCCTCTTCCTCTGTCTTCCTCCTCTCTCTTCCTCCTCTCTCTTCCTCTTCTCTTTCCCCCCTCTCTCCTCTTCTCTCTCTTCCTCCTCTCTCTTCCTCCTCTCTTTTCTCTTCTCTCTCTTCCTCTTCTCTCTCTCCTCTTTCTCTTCCTCTCTCTTTCTCCTCCCTCTTCCTCCTTTCTCTTCCACCTCTCTCTTCCTCCTCTCTCTTCCTCCTCTCTTCTCTCCTCTCGCTTCCTCCTCTCTACCTCCTCCTCTCTCTTCCTCCTCTCTCTTCCTCTTCTCTCTTCCTCTTCTCTTTTCCTCCTCTCTCCTCTTCCTCTCTCTTCCTCCTCTCTCTTCCTCCTCTCGCTTCCTCCTCTCTACCCCTCCTCTCTCTTCCCCCTCTCTCTTCCTCCTCTCTCTTCCCCTTCTCTTTCCTCCTCTCTCTTCCTCCTCACTTTTCCTCCTCTCGCCTTTTCCTCTGTTCCTCCTCTCTCTGCCTCCTCTCTCTTCCTCCCCTCTCTTCCTCCACTCTCTTCCTCCTCTCTCTTCTTTCTCTCTCCTCTTCCTTTGTCTTCCAGCTCTCTCTTCCTCCTCTCTCTTCCCTCCTTTCTCTTCCTCCTCTCTCTTCCTCATCTCTCTTCCACCTCTCTCTTCCTCCTCTCTTTTCCTCCTCTCTCTTCCTCCTCTCCCCTTTTCCACTCTCTTCCTTCTCTCTCCTCTTCCTCTGTCTTCCACCACTCTCTTCCTCCTCTCTCTTCCTCCTCTTTCTTTCTCCTCTCTCTTCCTCCTCTCTCTTCCTCTTCCTTTTCCTCCTCTCTTCCACTTCCTCTCTCTTCCTCCTCTCTCTTCCTCCTCTCTTTCTCCTCTCTCTTCCTCCTCTCTCTTCCTCCTCTCTTCTCTTCCCCTCTCTTTCTCCTCCCTCTTCCTCCTTTCTCTTCCACCTCTCTTCCTCCACTCTCTTCCTCCTCTCTCTTCCTCCTCTCTCTTCCTCCTCTCGCTTCCTCCTTTCTACCCCTCCTCTCTCTTCCTCCTCTCTCTTCCTCCTCTCTCTTCCTCTTCTCTTTCCTCCTCTCTCCTCTTCCTCTCTCTTCCTCCTCTCTCTTCCTCCTCTCGCTTCCTCCTCTCTATCCCTCCTCTCTCTTCCCCCTCTCTCTTCCTCCTCTCTCTTCCCCTTCTCTTTTCCCTCCTCTCTCTTCCTCCCAACTTTTCCTCCTCTCTTTCCTTTTCCTCTCTTCCTCCTCTCTCTTCCTCCTCTCTCTGCCTCCTCTCTCTTCCTCCTCTCTCTTTTTCCTCTCTCTTCCTCCACTCTCTTCCTCCTCTGTCTTCTTTCTCTCTCCTCTTCCTCTGTCTTCCACCTCTCTCTTCCTCCTCTCTCTTCCTCCTCTCTCTTCCTCCTCTCTCTTCTTTTCCTCCTCTCTCTTCCTCCTCTCCCCTTTTCCTCTATCTTCCTTCTCTCTCCTCTTCCTCTGTCTTCCACCTCTCTCTTCCTCCTCTCTCTTCCTCTTCTCTTTTCCCCCTCTCTCCTCTTCCTCTCTCTTCCTCCTCTCTCTTCCTCCTCTCTTTTTCTCTTCTCTCTTCCTCTTCTCTCTTCCTCCTCTCTTCTCTTCCTCTCTCTTTCTCCTCCCTCTTCCTCCTTTCTCTTCCACCTTTCTCTTCCTCCTCTCTCTTCCTCCTCTCTCTTCCTCCTCTCGCTTCCTCCTCTCTACCCCTCCTCTCTCTTCCTCCTCTCTCTTCCTCCTCTCTCTTCCTCTTCTCTTTTCCTCCTCTCTCCTCTTCCTCTCTCTTCCTCCTCTCTCTTCCTCCTCTCGCTTCCTCCTCTCTACCCCTCCTCTCTCTTCCCCCTCTCTCTTCCTCCTCTCTCTTCCCCTTCTCTTTTCCTCCTCTCTCTTCCTCCTCACTTTTCCTCCTCTCGCCTTTTCCTCTCTTCCTCCTCTCTCTTCCTCCTCTCTCTTCCTCCTCTCTCTTCCTCCACTCTCTTCCTCCTCTGTCTTCTTTCTCTCTCCTCTTCCTCTGTCTTCCACCTCTATCTTCCTCCTCTCTCTTCCTCCTCTCTCTTCCTCCTCTCTCTTCCTCATCTCTCTTCCTCCTCTCTCTTCCTCCTCTCTTTTCCTCCTCTCTCTTCCTCCTCTCCCCTTTTCCTCTATCTTCCTTCTCTCTCCTCTTCCTCTGTCTTCCTCCTCTCTCTTTCTCCTCTCTCTTCCTCCTCTCTCTTCCTCCTCTCTTCTCTTCCTCTCTCTTTCTCCTCCCTCCTCCTCCTTTCTCTTCCACCTCTCCCTTCCTCCTCTCTCTTCCTCCTCTCTCTTCCTCTTCTCTTTTCCTCCTCTCCCCTCTTCTCTCTCTTCCTCCTCTCTCTTCCTCCTCTCTCTTCCTCCTCTCTCTTCCTACTCTCGCTTCCTCCTCTCTACCCCTCCTCTTTCTTCCTCCTCTCTCTTCCTCCTCTCTCTTCCTCTTCTCTTTTCCTCCTCTCTCTTCCTCCTCTGTCTTCCTCCTCTCTCTTCCTCCTCTCTCTTCCTCCTCTCTCTTCCTCCTCAATCTTCCTCCTCTCTCTCCTCCTCTCTCTTCCTCCTCTCTCTTCTCCTCTTTCATCTTCTCTTTTCCTCCTCTCTCCTCTTCCTCTCTCTTTCTCCTTTCTCTTCCTCCTCTCTCTTTCCCCTCTCTCTTCCTCCTCTCTCTTCCTCCTCTCTTCCTCCTCTCTCTTCCTCCTCTCGCTTCCTCCTCTCTACCCCTCCGCTCTCTTCCCCCTCTCTTCCTCCTCTCTCTTCCCCTTCTCTTTTCCTCCTCTCTCTTCCTCCTCACTTTTCCTCCTCTCTCCTTTTCCTCTCTTCCTCCTCTCTCTTTTCCTCTCTCTTCCTCCTCTCTCTTCCTTCTCTCTCTTCCTCCTCTCCCTTTTTCCCCTCTCTTCCTCCACTCTCTTCCTCCTCTCTCTTCTTTCTCTCTCCTCTTCCTCTGTCTTCCAGCTCTCTCTTCCTCCTTTCTCTTCCTCCTTTCTCTTCCTCCTCTCTCTTCCTCATCTCTCTTCCTCTTCTCTCTTCCTCCTCTCTTTTCCTCCTCTCTCTTCCTCCTCTCCCCTTTTCCACTCTCTTCCTTCTCTCTCCTCTTCCTCTGTCTTCCACCACTCTCTTCCTTCTCTCTCCTCTTCCTCTGTCTTCCACCTCTCTCTTCCTCCTCTCTCTTCCTCCTCTCTCTTCCTCTTCCTTTTCCTCCTCTCTCCACTTCCTCTCTCTTCCTCCTCTCTCTTCCTCCTCTCTTTCTCCTCTCTCTTCCTCCTCTCTCTTCCTCCTCTCTTCTCTTCCCCTCTCTTTCTCCTCCCTCTTCCTCCTTTCTCTTCCACCTCTCTTCCTCCAGTCTCTTCCTCCTCTCTCTTCCTCCTCTCTCTTCCTCTTCTATTTTCCTCCTCTCTCCTCTTCCTCTCTCTTCCTCCTCTCTCTTCCTCCTCTCGCTTCCTCCTCTCTATCCCTCCTCTCTCTTCCCCCTCTCTCTTCCTCCTCTCTCTTCCCCTTCTCTTTTCCTCCTCTCTCTTCCTCCCAACTTTTCCTCCTCTCTCCTTTTCCTCTCTTCCTCCTCTCTCTTCCTCCTCTCTCTGCCTCCTCTCTCTTCCTCCTCTCTCTTTTTCCTCTCTTCTCCACTCTCTTACTCTACTTCCTCCTCTCCTCTCTCCTATCCTCTGTCACTTCCTCTCCTCTTCCACCTCTCTCTCCTCCCTCCCTTCCTCCTCTTCTCTCTCCTCTTCCTCTGTCTTCCACCTCTCTCTCCTCCTCTCTCTTCCTCCTCTCTCTTCCTCCTCTCTCTTCCTCATCTCTCTTCTCCTCTCTCTTCCTCCTCTCTTTTCCTCCTCTCTCCTCTACCTCTCTCTTCCTCCTCTCTCTTCCGCCTCTCCCCTTTTCCTCTCTCTTCCTTCTCTCTCCTCTTCCTCTGTCTTCCACCTCTCTCTTCCTCCTCTCTCTTCCTCTTCTCTTTTCCTCCTCTCTCCTCTACCTCTCTCTTCCTCCTCTCTCTTCCTCCTCTCTCTTTCTCTTCTCTCTTCCTCCTCTCTCTTCCTCCTCTCTTCTCTTCCTCTCTCTTTCTCCTCCCTCCTCCTCCTTTCTCTTCCACCTCTCTCTTCTCCTCTCTCTTCCTCCTCTCTCTTCCTCCTCTCTACCCCGCCTCTCTCTTCCTCCTCTCTCTTCCTCCTCTCTCTTCCTCTTCTCTTTTCCTCCTCTCCCTCTTCTCTCTCTTCCTCCTCTCTCTTCCTCCTCTCTCTTCCTCGTCTCTCTTCCTCCTCTCTCTTCCTCCTCTTTACCCCTCCTCTCTCTTCCTCCTCTCTCTTCCTCCTCTCTCTTCCATTTCTCTTTTCCTCCTCTCTCCTCTTCCTCTCCTTCCACATCTCTCTTCCCCCTGTCTCTTCCTCTTCACTTTTCCTACTCTCTCCTTTTTGTCTCTTTCTCCTCTCTCTTCCTCCTCTCTCTTCCTCCTCTCTCTTCCTCCTCTCTCTTCCTCCTCTCTCTTTCTCCTCTCTCTTCCTCCTCTCTCTACCTCCTCTGTCTTCCTTCCCTCTCCTCTTCCGCTCTCTTCCACCTCTATCTTCCTCCTCTCTCTTCCTCCTCTCTCTTCCTCCTCTCTCTTCCTCATCTCTCTTCCTCCTCTCTCTTCCTTCTCTCTTTTCCTCCTCTCTCTTCCTTCTCTCTTTCCTCCTCTCTCTTCCTCCTCTCCCCTTTTCCTCTCTCTTCCTTCTCTCTCCTCTTCCTCTGTCTTCCTCCTCTCTCTTCCTCCTCTCTCTTCCTCTTCTCTTTCCCCCTCTCTCCTCTTTCTCTCTTTTCCTCCTCTCTCTTCCTCCTCTCTTTTTCTCTTCTCTCTTCCTCTTCTCTCTTCCTCCTCTCTTCTCTTCCTCTCTCTTTCTCCTCCTCTTCCTCCTTTCTCTTCCACCTCTCTCTTCCTCCTCTCTCTTCCTCCTCTCTCTTCCTCCTCTCGCTTCCTCCTCTCTACCCCTCCTCTCTCTTCCTCCTCTCTCTTCCTCTTCTCTCTTCCTCTTCTCTATTCCTCCTCTCTCCTCTTCCTCTCTCTTCCTCCTCTCTCTTCCTCCTCTCGCTTCCTCCTCTCTACCCCTCCTCTCTCTTCCCCCTCTCTCTTCCTCCTCTCTCTTCCCCTTCTCTTTTCCTCCTCTCTCTTCTCCTCACTTTTCCTCCTCTCGCCTTTTCCTCTCTTCCTCCTCTCTCTTCCTCCTCTCTCTTCCTCCTCTCTCTTCCTCCACTCTCTTCCTCCTCTGTCTTCTTTCTCTCTCCTCTTCCTCTGTCTTCCACCTCTATCTTCCTCCTCTCTCTTCCTCCTCTCTCTTCCTCCTCTCTCTTCCGCATCTCTCTTCCTCCTCTCTCTTCCTCCTCTCTTTTCCTCCTCTCTCTTCCTCCTCTCCCCTTTTCCTCTATCTTCCTACTCTCTCCTTTTCCTCTGTCTTCCACCTCTCTCTTCCTCCTCTCTCTTCCTTCTCTCTCTTCCTCCTCTCTCTTTCTCCTCTCTCTTCCTCCTCTCTCTTCCTCCTCTCTTCTCTTCCTCTCTCTTTCTCCTCCCTCCTCCTCCTTTCTCTTCCACCTCTCCCTTCCTCCTCTCTCTTCCTCCTCTCTCTTCCTCCTCTCTACCCCGCCTCTCTCTTCCTCCTCTCTCTTCCTCCTCTCTCTTCCTCTTCTCTTTTCCTCCTCTCCCCTCTTCTCTCTCTTCCACCTCTCTCTTCCTCCTCTCTCTTCCTCCTCTCTCTTCCTACTCTCGCTTCCTCCTCTCTACTCCTCCACTTTCTTCCTCCTCTCTCTTCCTCCTCTCTCTTCCTCTTCTCTTTTCCTCCTATCTTTTCCTCCTCTCTCTTCCTCCTGTCTCTTCCTCCTCTCTCTTCCTCCTCTCTCTTCCTCCTCTCTCTTCCTCCTCTCTCTTCCTCCTCTCTCTTCCTCCTCTCTCTTCGTCTTCTCTTTTCCTCCTCTCTCCTCTTCCTCTCTCTTCCTCCTTTCTCTTCCTCCTCTCTCTTTCCCCTCTCTCTTCCTCCTCTCTCTTCCTCCTCTCTTCCTCCTCTCTCTTCCTCCTCTCGCTTCCTCCTCTCTACCCCTCCGCTCTCTTCCCCCTCTCTTCCTCCTCTCTCTTCCCCTTCTCTTTTCCTCCTCTCTCTTCCTCCTCACTTTTCCACCTCTCTCTTTCTCCTCTCTCTTCCTCCTCTCTTTCCTTCTCTCTCTTCCTCCTCTCACTTTTTCCCCTCTCTTCCTCCACTCTCTTCCTCCTCTGTCTTCTTTCTCTCTCCTCTTCCTCTGTCTTTCACCTCTCTCTTCCTCCTCTCTCTTCCTCCTCTCTCTTCCTCATCTCTCTTCCTCCTCTCTCTTCCTCCTCTCTTTTCCTCCTCTCTCTTCCTCATCTCTCTTCCTCCTCTCTCTTCCTTCTCTCTTTTCCTCCTCTCTCTTCCTCCTCTCCCCTTTTCCTCTCTCTTCCTTCTCTCTCCTCTTCCTCTGTCTTCCTCCTCTCTCTTCCTTCTCTCTCTTACTCTTCTCTTTTCCTCCTCTCTCCTCTTCCTCTCTCTTCCTCCTCTCTCTTCCTCCTCTCTTTTTCTCTTCTCTCTTCCTCTTCTCTCTTCCTCCTCTCTTCTCTTCCTCTCTCTTTCTTCTCCCTCTTCCTCCTTTCTCTTCCACCTCTCTCTTCCTCCTCTCTCTTCCTCCTCTCTCTTCCTCCTCTCGCTTCCTCCTCTCTACCCCTCCTCTCTCTTCCTCCTCTCTCTTCCTCCTCTCTCTTCCTCTTCTCTTTTCCTCCTCTCTCTTCCACATCTCTCTTCCTCCTCTCTCTTCCTCCTCTCGCTTCCTCCTCTCTCTTCCTCCTCTCTCTTTCCCTTCTCTTTTCCTCCTCTCTCTTCCTCCTCACTTTTCCTCCTCTCGCCTTTTCCTCTCTTCCTCCTCTCTCTTCCTCCTCTCTCTTCCTCCTCTCTCTTCCTCCACTCTCTTCCTCCTCTGTCTTCTTTCTCTCTTCTCTTCCTCTGTCTTCCACCTCTATCTTCTTCCTCTCTCTTCCTCCTCTCTCTTCCTCCTCTCTCTTCCTACTCTCGCTTCCTCCTCTCTACCCCTCCTCTTTCTTCCTCCTCTCTCTTTCTCCTCTCTCTTCCTCTTCTCTTTTCCTCCTCTCTCTTCCTCCTCTCTCTTCCTCCTCTCTCTTCCTCCTCTCTCTTCCTCCTCTGTCTTCCTCCTCCCTCTTCCTCCTCTCTCTTCCCCCTCTCTCTTCGTCTTCTCTTTTCCTCCTCTCTCCTCTTCCTCTCTCTTCCTCCTTTCTCTTCCTCCTCTCTCTTTCCCCTCTCTTCCTCCTCTCTCTTCCTCCTCTCTTCCTCCTCTCTCTTACTCCTCTCGCTTCCACCTCTCTACCCCTCCGCTCTCTTCCCCTCTCTTCCTCCTCTCTCTTCCCCTTCTCGTTTCCTCCTCTCTCTTCCTCCTCACTTTTCCTCCTCTCTCCTTTTCCTCTCTTCCTCCTCTCTCTTCCTCCTCTCTCTTCCTCCTCTCTCTTCCTTCTCTCTCTTCCTCCTCTCCCTTTTTCCCCTCTCTTCCTCCACTCTCTTCCTCCTCTCTCTTCTTTCTCTCTCCTCTTCCTCTGTCTTCCAGCTCTCTCTTCCTCCTCTCTCTTCCTCCTTTCTCTTCCTCCTCTCTCTTCCTCATCTCTCTTCCTCCTCTCTCTTCCTCCTCTCTTTTCCTCCTCTCTTCCTCCTCTCCCCTTTTCCACTCTCTTCCTTCTCGCTCCTCTTCCTCTGTCTTCCACCACTCTCTTCCTCCTCTCTCTTCCTCCTCTCTCTTCCTCCTCTCTCTTCCTCCTCTCTCTTCCTCTTCCTTTTCCTCCTCTCTCCACTTCCTCTTTCTTCCTCCTCTCTCTTCCTCCTCTCTCTTTCTCCTCTCTTTTCCTCCTCTCTCTTCCTCCTCTCTTCTCTTCCTCTCTCTTTCTCCTCCCTCTTCCTCCTCTCTACCCCTCCTCTCTCTTCCTCCTCTCTCTTCCTCCTCTCTCTTCCTCTACTCTTTTCCTCTTCTCTCCTCTTCCTGTCTCTTCCTCCTCTCTCTTCCTCCTCTCTCTTACTCCTCTCTCTTTCTTCTCTCTCTTCCTCCTCTCTCTTCCTCCTCTCTTCTCTTCCATTCTCTTTCTCCTCCCTCTTCCTCCTTTCTCTTCCACCTCTCTCTTCCTCCTCTCTCTTCCTCCTATCTCTTCCCCCTCTCTACCACTCCTCTCTCTTCCTCGTCTCTCTTCCTCCTTTCTCTTCCTCTTCTCTTTTCCTCCTCTCTCCTCTTCCTCTCTCTTCCTCCTGTCTCTTCCTCCTCTCTCTTCCTCCTCTCTCTTCCTCCTCTCTCTTCCTCCTATCTGCCCCTCCTCTCTCTTCCTCCTCTCTCTTCCTCCTCTCTCTTCCCCTTCTCTTTTCCTCCTCTCTCTTCCTCCTCTCTCTTCCTCCTCTCTCTTCCTCCTCTCTCTTTCTCCTCTCTCTTCCTCCTCTCTCTTCCTCCTCTCTCCTCTTCCTCTCCCTTCCACCTCTCTCTTTCTACAATCTCTTCCTCCTCACTTTTCCTCCTCTCTCCTTTTCCTCTTTTCCTCCTGTCTCTTCCTCCTCTCTCTTCCTCCTCTCTCTTCCTCCTCTGTCTTCCTCCTCTCTCCTCTTCCTCTGTTTTCCACCTCTCTCTTCCTCCTCTGTCTTCCGCCTCTCTTTTCCTCCTCTCTCTTCCTCCTCTCCCCTTTTCCTCTCTCTT
Source organism: Strix aluco (assembly GCF_031877795.1). Taxonomy (NCBI): domain Eukaryota; kingdom Metazoa; phylum Chordata; class Aves; order Strigiformes; family Strigidae; genus Strix; species Strix aluco. Next base: position 18,929 of record NW_027436566.1, read on the forward strand.
CCTTCTCTCTCATTTTCCTTTCTCTTCCTCCTCTCTCTTCCTCCTCTCTCTTCCTCCTCTCTCTTCCTCTTCTCTCTTTATCCTCTATCTTCCTCCTCTCTACCCCTCCTCTCTCTTCCTCCTCTCTCTTCCTCCTCTCTCTTCCTTTTCTCTTTTCCTCCTCTCTCCTCTTCCTCTCCCTTCCACATCTCTCTTCCTCCTCTCTCTTCCTCCTCTCTCTTTCTCCTCTCTCTTTTTCCTCTCTGTTCCTCCACTCTCTTCCTCCTCTATCTTCCTTCTCTCTCCTCTTCCTCTGTCTTCCTCCTCTCTTTTCCTCCTCTCTCTTCCTCCTCACTTTTCCTCCTCTCTCCTTTTCCTCTCTTCCTCCTCTCTCTTCCACCTCTCTCTTCCTCCTCTCTCTTCCTCATCTCTCTTCCTCCTCTCACTTCCTCCTCTCTTTTCCTCCTCTCTCTTCCTCCTCTCCCCTTTTCCTCTCTCTTCCTTCTCTCTCCTCTTCCTCTGTCTTCCAATTATCTCTCCTCCTCTCTCTTCATCTTCTGTTTTCCTACTCGCTCCTTTTCCTCTCTCTTCCTCCTCTCTCTTCCTCCTCTCTTTCTCCTCTCTCTTCCTCCTCTCTCATCCTCCTCTCTTCTCTTCCCCTCTCTTTCTCCTCCCTCTTCCCCCTTTCTCTTCCACCTCTCTCTTCCTCCACTCTCTTCCACATCTCTCTTCCTCTTCTCTCTTCCTCCTCTCGCTTCCTCCTCTTTACCCCTCCTCTCTCTTCCCCATCTCTCTTCCTCCTCTCTCTTCCCCTTCTCTTTCCTCCTCTCTCTTCCTCCCAACATTTCCTCCTCTCTCCTTTTCCTCTCTTCCTCCTCTCTCTTCCTCCTCTCTCTTCCTCCTCTCTCTTCCTCCTCACTTTTCCTCCTCTCTCCTCTTCCTCTCTTCCTCCTCTCTCTTCCTCCTCTCTATTCCTCCTCTCTCTTCCTCCTCTCTCTTTTTCCTCTCTCTTCCTCCACTCTCTTCCTCCTCTGTCTTCCACCTCTCTCTATCTCCTTTCTCTTCCTCATCTCTCTTCCTCCTCTCTCTTCCCCCTCTCTTTTCATCCTCTCTCTTCCTCCTCTCCCCTTTTCCACTCTCTTCCTTCTCTCTGCTCTTCCTCTGTCTTCCACCTCTCTCTTCCTCCTCTCTCTTCCTCTTCTCTTTTCCTCCTCTCTCCTCTTCCTCTCTCTTCCTCCTCTCTCTTCCTCCTCTCGCTTCCTCCTCTCTTCTCTTCCTCTCTCTTTCTCCCCCCTCTTCCTCCTTTCTCTTCCACCTCTCTTCCTCCTCTCTCTTCCTCCTCTCTCTTCCTCCTCTCTACCCCTCCTCTCTCTTCCTCGTCTCTCTTCCTCCTCTCTCTTACTCTTCGCTTTTCCTCCTCTCTCCTCTTCCTCTCTCTTCCTCCTCTCTCTTCCTCCTCTCTCTTCCTCATCTCTCTTCCTAAACTCGCTTCCTCCTATCTACCCCTCCTCTCTCTTCCTCCTCTCTCATCCTCCTCTCTCTTGCTCTTCTCTTTTCCTCCTCTCTCTTCCTCCTCTCTCTTCCTCCTCTCTCTTCCTCCTTTCTCTTCCTCCTCTCTCTTCCTCCTCTCTCTTCCTCTTCTCTTTTCCTCCTCTCTCATCTTCCTCTCCCTTCCTCCTCTCTCTTCCTCCTCTCTCTTTCTCTTCTCTTTTCCTCCTCTCTCATCCTCCTCTCTTCTCTTCCTCTCTCTTTCTCCTCCGTCTTCCTCCTTTCTCCACCACCTCTCTCTTCCTCCTCTCTCTTCCTCCTCTATCTTCCTGCTCTCTCTTCCTCCTCTCTCTTCCTCCTCTCTCTTCCTCCTCACATTTCCTCCTCTCTCCTTTTCCTCTCTTCCTCCTCTCTTCCTCCTCTCTCTTCCTCCTCTCTCTTCCTCCTCTCTCTTCGTCTTGTCTTTTCCTCCTCTCTCCTCTTCCTCTCTATTCCTCCTTTCTCTTCCTCCTCTCTCTTTCCCCTCTCTCTTCCTCCTCTCTCTTCCTCCTCTCTTCCTCCTCTCTCTTCCTCCTCTCGCTTCCTCCTCTCTACCCCTCTGCTCTCTTCCCCCTCTCTCTTCCTCCTCTCTCTTCCCCTTCTCTTTTCCTCATCTCTCTTCCTCCTCACTTTTCCTCCTCTCTCCTTTTCCTCTCTTCCTCCTCTCTCTTCCTCCTCTCTCTTCCTCCTCTCTCTTCCTCCTCTCCCTTTTTCCTCTCTCTTCCTCCACTCTCTTCCTCCTCTCTCTTCTTTCTCTCTCCTCTTCCTCTGTCTTCCATTTCTCTCTTCCTCCTGTCTATTCCTCCTTTCTCTTCCTCCTCTCTCTTCCTCATCTCTCTTCCTCCTCTCTCTTCCTCCTCTCTTTTCCTCCTCTCTCTTCCTCCTCTCCCCTTTTCCTCTCTCTTCCTTCTCTCTCCTCTTCCTCTGTCTTCCACCACAATCTTCCTCCACTCTCTTCCTCCTCTATCTTCCTCCTCTCTCTTCCTCCTCTCTCTTCCTCTTCTCTTTTCCTCCTCTCTCCACTTCCTCTCTCTTCCTCCTCTCTCTTCCTCCTCTCTCTTTCTCCTCTCTCTTCCTCCTCTCTCTTCCTCCTTTCTTCTCTTCCTCTCTCTTTCTCCTCCCTCTTCCTCCTCTCTACCCCTCCTCTCTCTTCCTCCTCTCTCTTCCTCCTCTCTCTTCCACATCTCTCTTCCTCCTCTCTCTTCCTCCTCTCTCATCCTCCTCTCTCTTCCTCCTCTCGCTTCCTCCTCTCTCTTCCTCCTCTCGCTTCCTCCTCTCTACCCCTCCTCTCTCTTCCTCCTCTCTCTTCCTCCTCTCTCTTCCTCTTCTCTTTTCCTCCTCTCTCTTCTTCCTCTCTCTTCCTCCTCTCTCTTCCTCCTCTCGCTTCCTCCTCTCTACCCCTCCTCTCTCTTCCCCCTCTCTCTTCCTCCTCTCTCTTCCCCTTCTCTTTTCCTCCTCTCTCTTCCTCCTCACTTTTCCTCCTCTCGCCTTTTCCTCTCTTCCTCCTCTCTCTTCCTCCTCTCTCTTCCTCCTCTCTCTTCCTCCACTCTCTTCCTCCTCTGTCTTCTTTCTCTCTCCTCTTCCTCTGTCTTCCACCTCTATCTTCCTCCTCTCTCTTCCTCCTCTCTCTTCCTCCGCTCTCTTCCTCATCTCTCTTCCTCCTCTCTCTTCCTCCTCTCTTTTCCTCCTCTCTCTTTCTCCTCTCCCCTTTTCCTCTATCTTCCTTCTCTCTCCTCTTCCTCTGTCTTCCACCTCTCTCTTTATCCTCTCTCTTCCTCCTCTCTCTTCCTCCGCTCTCTTTCTCATCTCTCTTCCTCCTCTCTTCTCTTCCTCTCTCTTTCTCCTCCCTCCTCCTCCTTTCTCTTCCACCTCTCCCTTCCTCCTCTCTCTTCCTCCTCTCTCTTCCTCCTCTCTAACCCGCCTCTCTCTTCCTCCTCTCTCTTCCTCCTCTCTCTTCCTCTTCTCTTTTCCTCCTCTCCCCTCTTCTCTCTCTTCCTCCTCTCTCTTCCTCCTCTCTCTTCCTCCTCTCTCTTTCTCCTCTCTCTTCCTCCTCTCTCTTCCTCCTCTCTTCTCTTCCATTCTCTTTCTCCTCCCTCTTCCTCCTTTCTCTTCCACCTCTCTCTTCCTCCTCTCTCTTCCTCCTATCTCTTCCCCCTCTCTACCACTCCTCTCTCTTCCTCGTCTCTCTTCCTCCTTTCTCTTCCTCTTCTCTTTTCCTCCTCTCTCCTCTTCCTCTCTCTTCCTCCTCTCTCTTCCTCCTCTCTCTTCCTCCTCTCTCTTCCTCCTCTCTCTTCCTCCTATCTGCCCCTCCTCTCTCTTCCTCCTCTCTCTTCCTCCTCTCTCTTCCCCTTCTCTTTTCCTCCTCTCTCTTCCTCCTCTCTCTTCCTCCTCTCTCTTCCTCCTCTCTCTTTCTCCTCTCTCTTCCTCCTCTCTCTTCCTCCTCTCTCCTCTTCCTCTCCCTTCCACCTCTCTCTTTCTACAATCTCTTCCTCCTCACTTTTCCTCCTCTCTCCTTTTCCTCTTTTCCTCCTGTCTCTTCCTCCTCTCTCTTCCTCCTCTCTCTTCCTCCTCTGTCTTCCTCCTCTCTCCTCTTCCTCTGTTTTCCACCTCTCTCTTCCTCCTCTGTCTTCCGCCTCTCTTTTCCTCCTCTCTCTTCCTCCTCTCCCCTTTTCCTCTCTCTCCTTCTCTCTCATTTTCCTTTCTCTTCCTCCTCTCTCTTCCTCCTCTGTCTTCCTCCTCTCTCTTTCTCCTCCCTCTTCCTCCTTTCTCTTCCACCTCCTCTTCCTCCTCTCTCTTCCTCCTCTCTCTTCCTCTTCTCTCTTCATTCTCTATCTTCCTCCTCTCTACCCCTCCTCTCTCTTCCTCCTCTCTCTTCCTCCTCTCTCTTCCTTTTCTCTTTTCCTCCTCTCTCCTCTTCCTCTCCCTTCCACATCTCTCTTCCTCCTCTCTCTTCCTCCTCTCTCTTTCTCCTCTCTCTTTTTCCTCTCTGTTCCTCCACTCTCTTCCTCCTCTATCTTCCTTCTCTCTCCTCTTCCTCTGTCTTCCTCCTCTCTTTTCCTCCTCTCTCTTCCTCCTCACTTTTCCTCCTCTCTCCTTTTCCTCTCTTCCTCCTCTCTCTTCCTCCTCTCTCTTCCTCCTCTCTCTTCCTCCTCTCTCTTTCTCCTCTCTCTTCCTCCTCTCTCTTCCTCTTGTCTCTTTTTCTCTCTCTTCCTCCACAATCTACCTCCTCTGTCTTCCTTCTCTCTCCTCTTCCTCTGTCTTCCACCTCTCTCTTCCTCCTCTCTCTTCCTCATCTCTCTTCCTCCTCTCACTTCCTCCTCTCTTTTCCTCCTCTCTCTTCCTCCTCTCCCCTTTTCCTCTCTCTTCCTTCTCTCTCCTCTTCCTCTGTCTTCCAATTCTCTCTCCTCCTCTCTCTTCCTCTTCTGTTTTCCTACTCGCTCCTCTTCCTCTCTCTTCCTCCTCTCTCTTCCTCCTCTCTTTCTCCTCTCTCTTCCTCTCTCTCATCCTCCTCTCTTCTCTTCCTCTCTCTTTCTCCTCCCTCTTCCCCCTTTCTCTTCCACCTCTCTCTTCCTCCACTCTCTTCCACATCTCTCTTCCTCTTCTCTCTTCCTCCTCTCGCTTCCTCCTCTTTACCCCTCCTCTCTCTTCCCCATCTCTCTTCCTCCTCTCTCTTCCCCTTCTCTTTCCTCCTCTCTCTTCCTCCCAACTTTTCCTCCTCTCTCCTTTTCCTCTCTTCCTCCTCTCTCTTCCTCCTCTCTCTTCCTCCTCTCTCTTCCTCCTCACTTTTCCTCCTCTCTCCTCTTCCTCTCTTCCTCCTCTCTCTTCCTCCTCTCTCTTCCTCCTCTCTCTTCCTCCTCTCTCTTTTTCCTCTCTCTTCCTCCACTCTCTTCCTCCTCTGTCTTCCACCTCTCTCTATCTCCTTTCTCTTCCTCATCTCTCTTCCTCCTCTCTATTCCCCCTCTCTTTTCCTCCTCTCTCTTCCTCCTCTCCCCTTTTCCACTCTCTTCCTTCTCTCTCCTCTTCCTCTGTCTTCCACCTCTCTCTTCCTCCTCTCTCTTTCTCGTCTCTTTTCCTCCTCTCTCCTCTTCCTCTCTCTTCCTCCTCTCTCTTCCTCCTCTCGCTTCCTCCTCTCTTCTCTTCCTCTCTCTTTCTCCCCCCTCTTCCTCCTTTCTCTTCCACCTCTCTTCCTCCTCTCTCTTCCTCCTCTCTCTTCCTCCTCTCTACCCCTCCTCTCTCTTCCTCGTCTCTCTTCCTCCTCTCTCTTACTCTTCGCTTTTCCTCCTCTCTCCTTTTCCTCTCTCTTCCTCCTCTCTCTTCCTCCTCTCTCTTCCTCATCTCTCTTCCTAAACTCGCTTCCTCCTATCTACCCCTCCTCTCTCTTCCTCCTCTCTCATCCTCCTCTCTCTTCCTCTTCTCTTTTCCTCCTCTCTCTTCCTCCTCTCTCTTCCTCCTCTCTCTTCCTCCTTTCTCTTCCTCCTCTCTCTTCCTCCTCTCTCTTCCTCTTCTCTTTTCCTCCTCTCTCCTCTTCCTCTCTCTTCCTCCTCTCTCTTCCTCCTCTCTCTTTCTCCTCTCTTTTCCTTCTCTCTCATCCTCCTCTCTTCTCTTCCTCTCTCTTTCTCCTCCGTCTTTCTCCTTTCTCCACCACCTCTCTCTTCCTCCTTTCTCTTCCTCCTCTATCTTCCTGCTCTCTCTTCCTCCTCTCTCTTCCTCCTCTCTCTTCCTCCTCACATTTCCTCCTCTCTCCTTTTCCTCTCTTCCTCCTCTCTTCCTCCTCTCTCTTCCTCCTCTCTCTTCCTCCTCTCTCTTCGTCTTGTCTTTTCCTCCTCTCTCCTCTTCCTCTGTATTGCTCCTTTCTCTTCCTCCTCTCTCTTTCCCCTCTCTCTTCCTCCTCTCTCTTCCTCCTCTCTCTTCCTCCTCTCTTCCTCCTCTCTCTTCCTCCTCACGCTTCCTCCTCTCTACCGCTCTGCTCTCTTCCTCCTCTCTCTTCCTCCTCTCTCTTCCCCTTCTCTTTTCCTCCTCTCTCTTCCTCCTCACTTTTCCTCCTCTCTCCTTTTTCTCTCTTCCTCCTCTCTCTTCCTCCTCTCTCTTCCTCCTCTCTCTTCCTCCTCTCCCTTTTTCCTCTCTCTTCCTCCACTCTCTTCCTCCTCTCTCTTCTTTCTCTCTCCTCTTTCTCTGTCTTCCATTTCTCTCTTCCTCCTGTCTATTCCTCCTTTCTCTTCCTGCTCTCTCTTCCTCCTCTCTCTTCCTCCTCTCTCTTCCTCCTCTCTTTTCCTCCTCTCTCTTCCTCCTCTCCCCTTTTCCTCTCTCTTCCTTCTCTCTCCTCTTCCTCTGTCTTGCACCACTCTCTTCCTCCTCTCTCTTCCTCCTCTCTCTTCCTCCTCTCTCTTCCTCCTCTCTCTTCCTCCTCTCGCTTCCTCCTCTCAACCCCTCCTCTCTCTTCCCCCTCTCTCTTCCTCTTCCTCTTCCCCTTCTCTTTTCCTCCTCTCTCTTCCTCCTCACTTTTCCTTTTCTCTCCTTTTCCTCTCTTCCTCCTCTCTCTTCCTCCTCTCTCTTCCTCCTCTCTCTTCCTCCTCTCTCTTCCTCCTCTCCATTTTTCTTCTCTCTTCCTCCACTCTCTTCCTCCTCTCTCTTTTTCTCTCTCCTCTTCCTCTTTCTTCCAGCTCTCTCTTCCTCCTCTCTTTTCCTCCTCTCTCTTCCTCCTTTCCCCTTTTCCACTCTCTTCCTTCTCTCTCCTCTTCCTCTGTCTTCCACCTCTCTCTTCCTCCTCTCTCTTCCTCCTCTCTTCTCTTCCTCTCTCTTTCTCCTCCCTCTTCCTCCTTTCTCTCCACCTCTCTCTTCCTCCTCTCTCTTCCTCCTCTCTCTCCTCCTCTCTACCCCTCCTCTCTCTTCCTCTTCTCTTTTCCTCCTCTCTCCTCTTCCTCTCTCTTCCTCATCTCTCTTCCTCCTCTCTCTTCCTCCTCTCTCTTCCTCCTATCTACCCCTCCTCTCTCTTCCTCCTCTGTATTCCTCCTCTCTCTTCCTCCTCTCTCTTCCTCTTCTCTTTTCTTCCTCTCTACACTTCCTCTCTTTACCTCCTCTCTCTTCCTCCTCTCTCTTTCTCCTCTCTCTTCCTCCTCTCTCTTCCTCCTCTCTTCTCTTCCTCTCTCTTTCTCCTCCCTCTTCCTCCTTTCTCTTCCAACTCTCTCTTCCTCCTCTCTCTTACTCTTCTCTCTCCTCCTCTCTACCTACCTCCTCACTCTTCCTCCTCTCTCTTCCACCTCTCTCTTCCTCTTCTCTTTTCCTCCTCTCTCCTCTTCCTCTCTTTTCCTCCTCTCTCTTCCTCCTCACTTTTCCTCCTCTCTCCTTTTCCTCTCTTCCTCCTCTCTCTTTCTCCTCTCTCTTGCTGCTCTCTCTTCCTCCTCTCCCTTCCTCCTCTCTCTTCCTCCTCACATTTCCTCCTCTCTGCTTTTCCTCTCTTCCTCCTCTCTTCCTCCTCTCTCTTCCTCCTCTCGCTTCCTCCTCTCAACCCCTCCTCTCTCTTCCCCCTCTCTCTTCCTCTTCCTCTTCCCCTTCTCTTTTCCTCCTCTCTCTTCCTCCTCACTTTTCCTCCTCTCTCCTTTTCCTCTCTTCCTCCTCTCTCTTCTTCCTCTCTCTTCCTCCTGTCTCTTCCTCCTCTCTCTTCCATCTCTCTCTTCCTCCTCTCTCTTCCTCCTCTCTCTTTTTCCTCTCTCTTCCTCCACTCTCTTCCTCCTCTGTCTTCCACCTCTCTCTTTCTCCTCTCTCTTCCTCCTCTCTCTTCCTCCTCTCTCTTCATCCTCACATTTCCTCCTCTCTCCTTTTCCTCTCTTCCTCCTCTCTCTTCCTCCTCTCTCTTCCTCCTCTCTATTCCTCCTCTCTCTCCTCCTCTCTCTTCTCTTCTCTTTTCCTCCTCTCTCCTCTTCTCTCTCTTCCTCCTTTCTCTTCCTCATCTCTCTTCTCCTCTCTCTTCCTCCTCTCCCCTTTTCCACTCTCTTCCTTCTCTCTCCTCTTCCTCTGTCTTCCACCTCTCTCTTCCTCCTCTCTCTTCCTCCTCTCTCTTCCTCCTCTCCCCTTTTCCACTCTCTTCCTCCTCTCTCTTCCTCCTCTCTCTTCCTCCTCTCTCTTCCTCCTCTCTCTTCCTCCTCTCTCTTTTTCCTCTCTCTTCCTCCACTCTCTTCCTCCTCTGTCTTCCACCTCTCTCTTTCTCCTCTCTCTTCCTCCTCTCTCTTCCTCCTCTGTCTTCCTCCTCTGTCCTCTTCCGCTCTCTTCCTCCTCTCTCTTCCTCCTCGCTCTTTCTCCTCCCTCTTCCTCCTTTCTCCTCCACCTCCTCTTCCTCCTCTCTCTTCCTCCTCTCTCTTCCTCCTCTTTCTTCCTCCTCTTTCTTCCTCCTCTATCTTCCTCCTGTCTACACATCCTCTCTCTTCCTCCTCTCTCTTCCTCCTCTCTCTTCCTTTTCTCTTTTCCTCCTCTATCCTCTTCCTCTCCCGTCCACATCTCTCTTCCTCCTCTCTCTTCACCTCACTTTTCCTCCTCTCTCCTTTTCCTCTCTTCATTCTCTCTCTTCCTCTTCTCTCTTCCTTCTCTGTCTTCCTTCTCTCTCCTCTTCCCCTGTCTTCCCCCTCTCTTTTCCTCCTCTCTCTTCCTCCTCACTTTTCCTCCTCTCTCCTTTTCCTCTCTTCCTCCTCTCTATTCCTCCTCTCTCTTCCTCCTCTCTCTTCCTCCTCTCTCTTCCTCCTCTCTCTTTTTCCTCTCTCTTCCTCCACTCTCTACCTCCTCTGTCTTCCTTCTCTCTCCTCTTCCTCTGTCTTCCACTTCTCTCTTCTCCTCTCCCTTCCTCCTCTCTCTTCCTCCTCTCTTCCTCATCTCTCTTCCTCCTCTCTCTTCCTCTTCTCTTTTCCTCCTCTCTCTTCCTCCTCACTTTTCCTCCTCTCTCCTTTCCTCTCTTCCTCCTCTCTCTTCCTCCTCTCTCTTCCTCCTCTCTCTTCCTCCTCTCTCTTCCTCCTCTCTCTTTTTCCTCTCTCTTCCTCAACTCTCTTCCTCCTCTGTCTTCCACCTCTCTCTTTCTGCTCTCTCTTCCTCCTCTATCTTCCTCCTCTCTCTTCCTGCTCTCTCTTCCTCCTCTCTCTTCCTCCTCACATTTCCTCCTCTCTCCTTTTCCTCTCTTCCTCCTCTCTCTTCCTCCTCTCTCTTCCTCCTCTCTCTTCCTCCTCTCTCTTCATCTTCTCTTTTCCTCCTCTCTCCTCTACCTCTCTTCCTCCTTTCTCTTCCTCCTCTCTCTTTCTCATCTCTCTTGCTGCTCTCTCTTCCTCCTCTCCCTTCCTCCTCTCTCTTCCTCCTCACATTTTCTCCTCTCTCCTTTTCCTCTCTTCCTCCTCTCTTCCTCCTCTCTCTTCCTCCTCTCGCTTCCTCCTCTCAACCCCTCCTCTCTCTTCCCCCTCTCTCTTCCTCTTCCTCTTCCCCTTCTCTTTTCCTCCTCTCTCTTCCTCCTCACTTTTCCTCCTCTCTCCTTTTCCTCTCTTCCTCCTCTCTCTTCTTCCTCTCTCTTCCTCCTCTCTCTTCCTCCTCTCTCTTCCTCCTCTCTCTTCCTCCTCTCTCTTCCTCCTCTCTCTTTTTCCTCTCTCTTCCTCCACTCTCTTCCTCCTCTGTCTTCCACCTCTCTCTTTCTCCTCTCTCTTCCTCCTCTCTCTTCCTCCTCTCTCTTCCTCCTCTCTCTTCATCGTCACATTTCCTCCTCTCTCCTTTTCCTCTCTTCCTCCTCTCTCTTCCTCCTCTCTCTTCCTCCTTTCTCTTCCTCATCTCTCTTCCTCCTCTCTCTTCCTCCTCTCCCCTTTTCCACTCTCTTCCTTCTCTCTCCTCTTCCTCTGTCTTCCACCTCTCTCTTCCTCCTCTCTCTTCCTCCTCTCTCTTCCTCCTCTCCCCTTTTCCACTCTCTTCCTCCTCTCTCTTCTTCCTCTCTCTTCCTCCTCTCTCTTCCTCCTCTCTCTTCCTCCTCTCTCTTCCTCCTCTCTCTTCCTCCTCTCTCTTTTTCCTCTCTCTTCCTCCACTCTCTTCCTCCTCTGTCTTCCACCTCTCTCTTTCTCCTCTCGCTTCTTCCTCTCTCTTCCTCCTCTGTCTTCCTCCTCTGTCCTCTTCCGCTCTCTTCCTCCTCTCTCTTCCTCCTCTCTCTTTCTCCTCTCTCTTCCTCCTCTCTCTTTCTCCTCTCTCTTCCTCCTCTCTCTTCCTCCTCTCTTCTCTTCTTCTCTCTTTCTCCTCCCTCTTCCTCCTTTCTGCTCCACCTCCTCTTCCTCCTCTCTCTTCCTCCTCTCTCTTCCTCCTCTTTCTTCCTCCTCTATCTTCCTCCTGTCTACACATCCTCTCTCTTCCTCCTCTCTCTTCCTCCTCTCTCTTCCTTTTCTCTTTTCCTCCTCTCTCCTCTTCCTCTCCCGTCCACATCTCTCTTCCTCCTCTCTCTTCCACCTCACTTTTCCTCCTCTCTCCTTTTCCTCTCTTCATCCTCTCTCTTCCTCCTCTCTCTTCCTCCTCTGTCTTCCTTCTCTCTCCTCTTCCCCTGTCTTCCCCCTCTCTTTTCCTCCTCTCTCTTCCTCCTCACTTTTCCTCCTCTCTCCTTTTCCTCTCTTCCTCCTCTCTATTCCTCCTCTCTCTTCCTCCTCTCTCTTCCTCCTCTCTCTTCCTCCTCTCTCTTTTTCCTCTCTCTTCCTCCACTCTCTACCTCCTCTGTCTTCCTTCTCTCTCCTCTTCCTCTGTCTTCCACTTCTCTCTTCCTCCTCTCTCTTCCTCCTCTCTCTTCCTCCTCTCTCTTCCTCATCTCTCTTCCTCCTCTCTCTTCCTCCTCTCTCTTTCTCCTCTCTCTTCCTCCTCTCTCTTCATCTTCTCTTTTCCTCCTCTCTCCTCTTCCTCTCTTCCTCCTTTCTCTTCCTCCTCTCTCGTTCTCCTCTCTCTTGCTGCTCTCTCTTCCTCCTCTCCCTTCCTCCTCTCTCTTCCTCCTCACATTTCCTCCTCTCTCCTTTTCCTCTCTTCCTCCTCTCTTCCTCCTCTCTCTTCCTCCTCTCGCTTCCTCCTCTCAACCCCTCCTCTCTCTTCCCCCTCTCTCTTCCTCTTCCTCTTCCCCTTCTCTTTTCCTCCTCTCTCTTCCTCCTCACTTTTCCTTTTCTCTCCTTTTCCTCTCTTCCTCCTCTCTCTTCCTCCTCTCTCTTCCTCCTCTCTCTTCCTCCTCTCTCTTCCTCCTCTCTCTTCCTCCTCTCCATTTTTCCTCTCTCTTCCTCCACTCTTTTCCTCTTCTCTCTTTTTCTCTCTACTCTTCCTCTTTCTTCCAGCTCTCTCTTCCTCCTCTCTCTTCCGCATCTCTCTTCCTCCTCTCTCTTCCTCCTCTCTTTTCCTCCTCTCTCTTCCTCCTTTCCCCTTTTCCACTCTCTTCCTTCTCTCTCCTCTTCCTCTGTCTTCCACCTCTCTCTTCCTCCTCTCTCTTCCTCCTCTCTCTTCCTCCTCTCTCTTCCCCTTCTCTTTTCCTCCTCTCACCACTTCCTCTCTCTTCCTCCTCTCTCTTCCTCCTCTCTCTTTCTCCTCTCTCTTCCTCCTCTCTTCTCTTCCTCTCTCTTTCTCCTCCCTCTTCCTCCTCTCTACCCCTCCTCTCTCTTCCTCCACTCTCTTCCTCCTCTCTCCTCCTCTTCTCTTTTCCTCCTCTCTCCTCTTCCTCTCTCTTCCTCCTCTCTCTTCCTCCTCTCTCTTTCTCCTCTCTTCCTCCTCTCTCTTCCTCCTCTCTTCTCTTCCTCTCTCTTTCTCCTCCCTCTTCCTCCTTTCTCTTCCACCTCTCTCTTCCTCCTCTCTCTTCCTCCTCTCTCTTCCTCCTCTCTACCCCTCCTCTCTCTTCCTCTTCTCTTTTCCTCCTCTCTCCTCTTCCTCTCTCTTCCTCCTCTCTCTTCCTCCTCTCTCTTCCTCCTCTCTCTTCCTCCTATCTACCCCTCCTCTCTCTTCCTCCTCTCTCTTCCTCCTCTCTCTTCCTCCTATCTACCCCTCCTCTCTCTTCCTCCTCTCTATTCCTCCTCTCTCTTCCTCCTCTCTTCACTTCCACTCTCTTTCTCCCCCCTCTTCCTCCTTTCTCTTCCACCTCTCTCTTCCTCCTCTCTCTTCCTCTTCTCTTTTCCTCCTCTCCCCTCTTCTCTCTCTTCCTCCTCTCTCTTCCTACTCTCGCTTCCTCCTCTCTACCCCTCCTCTCTCTTCCTCCTCTCTCTTCCTCCTCTCTCTTCCTCTTCTCTTTTCCTCCTCTCTCTTCCTCCTCTCTCTTCCTCCTCTCTCTTCCTCCTCTCTCTTCCACCTCTCTCTTTCTCCTCTCTCTTCCAACTCTCTCTTCCTCCTCTCTCTTCCTCCTCTCTCTTCCTCCTCTCTCTTCCTCTTCTCTTTTCCTCCTCTCTCCTCTTCCTCTCTCTTCCTCCTTTCTCTTCCTCCTCTCTCTTCCTCCTCTCTCTTTCTCCTCTCTCCTCCTCCTCTCTTCCTCCTCTCTCTTCCTCCTCTCTCTTCCTACACTCTCTTTCTCTTCTTTTTCCTATTCTCTCCTCTTCCTCTCTCTTCCTCCTCTCTCTTCTTCTCTCTCTTCCTCCTCTCTCTTCCTCCTCTCTCTTCCTCTTCTCTTTTCCTATTCTCTCCTCTTCCTCTCTCTTCCTCCTCTCTCTTCCTCCTCTCTCTTCCTCCTCACTCTTCCTCTTCTCTTTTCCTCCTCTCTCTTCCTCCTCACTTTTCCTACTCTCTCCTTTTCCTCTCTTCCTCCTCTCTCTTCCTCCTCTCCCTTCCTCCTCTGTCTTCCTTCTCTCTCTTCCTCCAATCTCTTCCTCCTCTGTCTTCCACCTCTCTCTTCCTCCTCTCTCTTCCTCTTCTCTTTTCCTCCTCTCTCTTCCTCCTCACTTTTACTCCTCTCGCCTTTTCCTCTCTTCCTCCTCTCTCTTCCTCCTCTCTCTTCCTCCTCTCTCTTCCTCCACTCTCTTCCTACTCTGTCTTCTTTCTCTCTCCTCTTCTTCTGTCTTCCACCTCTCTCTTCCTCCTCTCTCTTTCTCCTCTCTCTTCCTCCTCTCTCTTCCTCCACTCTCTTCCTACTCTGTCTTCTTTCTCTCTCCTCTTCCTCTGTCTTCCTCCTCTCTCTTCCTCCTCTCTCTTCCCCTTCTCTTTCCTCCTCTCACCACTTCCTCTCTCTTCCTCCTCTCTCTTCCTCCTCTCTCTTTCTCCTCTCTCTTCCTCCTCTCTTCTCTTCCTCTCTCTTTCTCCTCCCTCTTCCTCCTCTCTACCCCTCCTCTCTCTTCCTCCACTCTCTTCCTCCTCTCTCCTCCTCTTCTCTTTTCCTCCTCTCTCCTCTTCCTCTCTCTTCCTCCTCTCTCTTCCTCCTCTCTCTTTCTCCTCTCTTCCTCCTCTCTCTTCCTCCTCTCTTCTCTTCCTCTCTCTTTCTCCTCCCTCTTCCTCCTTTCTCTTCCACCTCTCTCTTCCTCCTCTCTCTTCCTCCTCTCTCTTCCTCCTCTCTCTTCCTCCTCTCTATTCCTCCTCTCTCTTCCTCCTCTCCCCTTTTTCTCTATCTTCCTTCTCTCTCCTCTTCCTCTGTCTTCCACCTCTCTCTTCCACCTCTCTCTTCCTCATCTCTCTTCCTCCTATCTCTTCCTCCTCTCTACCCCGCCTCTCTCTTCCTCCTCTCTCTTCCTCCTCTCTCTTCCTCTTCTCTTTTCCTCCTCTCCCCTCTTCACTCTCTTCCTCCTCTCTCTTCCTCCTCTCTCTTCCTCCTCTCTCTTCCTACTCTCGCTTCCTCCTCTCTACCCCTCCTCTCTCTTCCTACTCTCTCTTCCTCCTCTCTTTTCCTCTTCTCTCTTCCTCCTCTCTCTTTCTCCTCTCTCTTCCTCCTCTCTCTTCCTCCTGTCTCTTCCTCCACTCTCTTCCTCCTCTCTCTTCCTCCTCTCTCTTCCTCTTCTCTTTTCCTCCTCTCTCCTCTTCCTCTCTCTTCCTCCTTTCTCTTCCTCCTCTCTCTTTCTCCTCTCTCTTCGTCCTCTCTCCTCCTCCTCTCTTCCTCCTCTCTCTTCCTCCTCTCTCTTCCTACTCACTCTTCCTCTTCTTTTTTCCTATTCTCTCCTCTTCCTCTCTCTTCCTCCTCTCTCTTCCTCCTCTATCTTCCTCCTCTCTCTTCATCCTCTCTCTTCCTCCTCTCTCTTCCTCTTCTCTTTTCCTTTTCTCTCCTCTTCCTCTCTCTTCCTCCTCTCTCTTCCTCCTCTCTCTTCCTCTTCTCTTTCCTCCTCTCTCCTCTTCCTCTCTCTTCCTCCTCTCTCTTCCTCCTCTCGCTTCCTCCTCTCTACCCCTCCTCTCTCTTCCCCCTCTCTCTTCCTCATCTCTTCCCCTTCTCTTTTCCTCCTCTCTCTTCCTCCTCACTTTTCCTCCTCTCGCCTTTTCCTCTCTTCCTCCTCTCTCTTTCTCCTCTCTCTTCCTCCTCTCTCTTCCTCCACTCTCTTCCTCCTCTGTCTTCTTTCTCTCTCCTCTTCCTCTGTCTTCCACCTCTCTCTTCCTCCTCTCTCTTCCTCCTCTCTCTTCCTCCTCTCTCTTCCTCCACTCTCTTCCTCCTCTGTCTTCATTCTCTCTCCACTTCCTCTCTCTTCCTCCTCTCTCTTCCTCCTCTCTCTTCCTCCTCTCTCTTCCTCCTCTCTCTTCCTCTATTCCTCCTCTCTCTTCCTCCTCTCCCCTTTTCCTCTATCTTCCTTCTCTCTCCTCTTCCTCTGTCTTCCACCTCTCTCTTCCTCCTCTCTCTTCCTCCTCTCTCTTCCTCCTCTCTATTCCTCCTCTCTCTTCCTCCTCTCCCCTTTTCCTCTATCTTCCTTCTATCTCCTCTTCCTCTGTCTTCCACCTCTCTCTTCCACCTCTCTCTTCCTCCTCTCTCTTCCTCCTCTCTCTTTCTCCTCTCTCTTCCTCCTCTCTCTTCCTCCTCTCTTCTCTTCCTCTCTCTTTCTCCTCCCTCCTCCTCCTTTCTCTTCCACCTCTCTCTTCCTCCTCTCTTTTCCTCCTTTCTCTTCCTCCTCTCTACCCCGACTCTCTCTTCCTCCTCTCTCTTCCTCCTCTCTCTTCCTCTTCTCTTTCCTCCTCTCCCCTCTTCTCTCTCTTCCTCCTCTCTCTTCGTCCTCTCTCTTCCTCTTCTCTCTTCCTCCTCTCTCTTTCTCCTCTCTCTTCCTCCTCTCTCTTCCTCCTCTCTCTTCCTCCTCTCTCTTCCTCCTCTCTCTTCCTCTTCTCTTTTCCTCCTCTCTCCTCTTGCTCTCTCTTCCTCCTTTCTCTTCCTCCTCTCTCTTTCTCCTCTCTCTTCCTCCTCTCTCCCCCTCCTCTCTTTCTCCTCTCTCTTCCTCCTCTCTCTTCCTACTCACTCTTCCTCTTCTTTTATCCTATTCTCTCCTCTTCCTCTCTCTTCCTCCTCTCTCTTCCTCCTCTCTCTTCCTCCTCTCTCTTCCTCTTCTCTTTTCCTATTCTCTCCTCTTCCTCTCTCTTCCTCCTCTCTCTTCCTCCTCTTTCTTCCTCTTCTCTCTTCCTCCTCTCTCCTCTTCCTCTCTCTTCCTCCTCTCTCTTCCTCCTCTCGCTTCCTCCTCTCTACCCCTCCTCTCTCTTCCCCCTCTCTATTCCTCATCTCTTCCCCTTCTCTTTTCCTCCTCTCTCTTCCTCCTCACTTTTCCTCCTCTCGCCTTTTCCTCTCTTCCTCCTCTCTCTTCCTCCTCTCTCTTCCTCCTCTGTCTTCCTCCACTCTCTTCCTCCTCTGTCTTCTTTCTCTCTCCTCTTCCTCTGTCTTCCACCTCTCTCTTCCTCCTCTCTCTTCCTCCTCTCTCTTCCTCCTCTCTCTTCCTCCACTCTCTTCCTCCTCTGTCTTCATTCTCTCTCCTCTTCCTCTCTCTTCCTCCTCTCTCTTCCTCCTCTCTCTTCCTCCTCTCTCTTCCTCCTCTCTCTTCCTCCTCTCTCTTCCTCTATTCCTCCTCTCTCTTCCTCCTCTCCCCTTTTCCTCTATCTTCCTTCTCTCTCCTCTTCCTCTGTCTTCCACCTCTCTCTTCCTCCTCTCTCTTCCTCCTCTCTCTTCCTCCTCTCTCTTTCTCCTCTCTCTTCCTCCTCTCTCTTCCTCCTCTCTTCTCTTCCTCTCTCTTTCTCCTCACTCCTCCTTTCTCTTCCACCTCTCTCTTACTCCTCTCTCTTCCTCCTCTCTCTTCCTCCTCTCTTCCTCCTCTCTCTTCCTCCTCTCTGTTCCTCCTCTCTCTTCCTCCTCTCTCTTCCTCCTCTCTCTTCCTACCAACTTTTCCTCCTCTCTCCTTTTCCTCTCTTCCTCCTCTCTCTTCCTCCTCTCTCTTCCTCCTCTCTCTTCCTCCTCTCTCTTCCTCCTCTCTCTTTTTCCTCTCTCTTCCTCCACTCTCTTCCTCCTCTGTCTTCTTTCTCTCTCCTCTTTCCCTGTCTTCCACCTCTCTCTTCCTCCACTCTCTTCCTCCTCTCTCTTCCTCTTCTCTCTTCCTCATCTCTCTTCCCCCTCTCTCTTCCTCCTCTCTTTTCCTCCTCTCTCTTCCTCCTCTCCCGTTTACCTCTATCTTCCTTCTCTCTCCTCTTCCTCTGTCTTCCTCCTCTCTCTTCCTCCTCTCTTCTCTTTCTCTCTCTTTCTCCTCCCTCTTCCTCCTTTCTCTTCCACCTCCTCTTCCTCCTCTCTCTTCCTCCTCTCTCTTCCTCCTCTATCTTCCTCCTCTATCTTCCTCCTCTCTACCCCTCCTCTCTCTTCCTCCTCTCTCTTCCTCCTCTCTCTTCCTTTTCTCTTTTCCTCCTCTCTCAAATTCCTCTCCCTTCCACATCCCTCTTCCTGCTCTGTCTTCCTCCTCACTTTTCCTCCTCTCTCCTTTTCCTCTCTTCCTCCTCTCTCTTCCTCCTCTCTCTTCCTCCTCTCTCTTCTTCCTCTCTCTTCCTTTTCTCTTTTCCTCCTCTCTCCTCTTCCTCTCCCTTCCACATCTCTCTTCCGCCTCTCTCTTCCTCTTCACTTTTCCTACTCTCTCCTTTTCCTCTCTTCCTCCTCTCTCTTCCTCCTCTCTCTTCCTCCTCTCTCTTCCTCCTCTCTCTTCCTTCTCTCACTTCCTCCTGTCTCTTTTCTCTCTCTTTCTCTACTCTCTACCTCCTCTGTCTTCCTTCTCTCTCCTCTTCCACTGTCTTCCACCTCTCTCTTCCTCCTCTCTCTTCCTCCTCTCTCTTCCTCATCTCTCTTCCTCCTCTCCCCTTTTCCTCTCTCTTCCTTCTCTCTCCTCTTCCTCTGTCTTCCTCCTCTCTCTTCCTCCTCCTTTTCCTCCGCTCTCTTCAACCTCTCTCTTCCTCCTTTATTTTCCTCCCCTCTCCTCCTCCTCTCTCCTCTTCCTCTCTCTTCCACCTCTCTTTTCCTCCTCTCTCTTCCTTCTGTCTGTTCCTGCTCTCTCGTCCTCATCTCTTTTCCTCCTCTCTCTTCCTCCTCTCTCCTCCTCCTCTCTCCTGTGCCTCTCTCTTACTCCTATCTCTTCATCCTCTCTTTTCCTCTACTCTCCCCTTCCACTCTCTTCCTCCTCTCTCCTTTACCTCTCTCTTCCTCCTCTCTCATTTACCTCTCTCTTCCTCCTCTCTCTTCCTCCTATCTCTTCCTCCCCTCTTTTCCTCCTCTCTCTTCCTCCTCTCTCTTCCTCCTCTCATTTCCTCGTCTCTACTTTTCCTCTCTCATCCTCCTCTCTCTTCCTCCTCTCTCTTCCTCCTCTCTTTTCCAACTCGTCTTCCTCCTTTATCCTTTTCCTCTCTCTTCCTAGTCTCTCTTCATCCTCTCTCCTGTTCCTCTCTCTTCCTCCTCTCTCTTCCTCCTCAGTCTTCCTCCCCTCTCCTCCTCCTCTCTCCTCTTCCTCTCTCTTCCACCTCTCTTTTCCTCCTCTCTCTTCCTTCTGTCTGTTCCTGCTCTCTCGTCCTCATCTCTTTTCCTCCTCTCTCTTCCTCCTCTCTCCTCCTCCTCTCTCCTGTGCCTCTCTCTTACTCCTATCTCTTCATCCTCTCTTTTCCTCTACTCTCCCCTTCCACTCTCTTCCTCCTCTCTCCTTTACCTCTCTCTTCCTCCTCTCTCATTTACCTCTCTCTTCCTCCTCTCTCTTCCTCCTATCTCTTCCTCCCCTCTTTTCCTCCTCTCTCTTCCTCCTCTCTCTTCCTCCTCTCATTTCCTCGTCTCTACTTTTCCTCTCTCATCCTCCTCTCTCTTCCTCCTCTCTCTTCCTCCTCTCTTTTCCAACTCGTCTTCCTCCTTTATCCTTTTCCTCTCTCTTCCTAGTCTCTCTTCATCCTCTCTCCTGTTCCTCTCTCTTCCTCCTCTCTCTTCCTCCTCAGTCTTCCTCCTCTCTCTTCCTCCTCTCTCCTCTTCCTCTCACTTCCTCCTCCCTCTTCCTCCTCTCTTTTCCTCCTCTCTCTTCCTCATCTCTCTTCCTCCTCTCTCTTCCTCTTCTCTCTTCCTCCTCTCTCTTCCTCCTCTCTCTTCCTCCTCTCTATTTCTCCTCTCTCTTCCTCCTCTCTCTTCCTCCTCTCTCTTCCTCTTCTCTTTTCCTCCTCTCTCCTCTTCCGCTCTCTTCCTCCTTTCTCTTCCTCCTCTCTCTTCTACGTCTCTCTTCCTCATCTCGCTTCCTATTCTCTACCCCTCCTCTCTCTTCCTCCTCTCTCTTCCTCCTCTCTCTTCCTCTTCTCTCTTCCTCCTCTCTCTTCCTCCTCTCTCTTCCTCCTCTCTCTTTCTCCTATCTACCCCTCCTCTCTCTTTCTCCTCTCTCTTCCTCCTCTCTTCTCTTCCTCTCTCTTTCTCCTCTCTCTTCCTCCCCTCTCTTCCTCCTCTCTCTTCCTCCTCTCTCTTCCTCCTATCTCTTCCTCGTCTCTATCCCTCCTCTCTCTTCCTCCTTTCTATTCCTCCTCTCTCTTCCTCTTCTCTTTTCCTCCTCTCTCCTCTTTCTCTCCCTTTCTTCTCTCTCTTCCTGCTATCTGTTCCTCCTCACTTTTCCTCCTCTCTCCTTTTTCTCTCTTCCTCCTCTCTCTTCCTCCTCTCTCTTCCTCCTCTCTCTTCCTCCTCTCTCTTCCTCTTCTCTCTTCCTCCTCTTTTTCCTCTCACTTCCTCCACTCTCTTCCTCCTCTGTCTTCCTCCTCCTCTTCCTCTTTTTTCCACCTCTCTCTTCCTCCTCTCTCTTCCTCCTCTCTCTTCCCCCTCTCTCTTCCTCTTCTCTCTTCCGCCTCTCTTTTCCTCCTCTCTCTTCCTCCTCTCCCCTTTTCCTCTCTCTTCCTTCTCTCTCATTTTCCTTTAACTTCCTCCTCTCTCTTCCTCCTCTGTCTTCCTCCTCTCTCCTCTTCCTCTCTCTTCCTCCTCTTTCTTCCTCCTCTCTCTTTCTCCTCTCTCTTCATCCTCTCTCTTTCTCCTCTCTCTTGCTCCTCTCTCTTCCTCCTCTCTTCTCTTTCTCTCTCTTTCTCCTCCCTCTTCCTCCTTTCTCTTCCACCTCCTCTTCCTCCTCTCTCTTCCTCCTCTCTCTTCCTCCTCTATCTTCCTCCTCTATCTTCCTCCTCTCTACCCCTCCTCTCTCTTCCTCCTCTCTCTTCCTCCTCTCTCTTCCTTTTCTCTTTTCCTCCTCTCTCAAATTCCTCTCCCTTCCACATCCCTCTTCCTGCTCTCTCTTCCTCCTCACTTTTCCTCCTCTCTCCTTTTCCTCTCTTCCTCCTCTCTCTTCCTCCTCTCTCTTCCTCCTCTCTCTTCTTCCTCTCTCTTCCTTTTCTCTTTTCCTCCTCTCTCCTCTTCCTCTCCCTTCCACATCTCTCTTCCGCCTCTCTCTTCCTCTTCACTTTTCCTACTCTCTCCTTTTCCTCTCTTCCTCCTCTCTCTTCCTCCTCTCTCTTCCTGCTCTCTCTTCCTCCTCTCTCTTCCTTCTCTCACTTCCTCCTGTCTCTTTTCTCTCTCTCTTTCTCTACTCTCTACCTCCTCTGTCTTCCTTCTCTCTCCTCTTCCACTGTCTTCCACCTCTCTCTTCCTCCTCTCTCTTCCTCCTCTCTCTTCCTCATCTCTCTTCCTCCTCTCCCCTTTTCCTCTCTCTTCCTTCTCTCTCCTCTTCCTCTGTCTTCCTCCTCTCTCTTCCTCCTCCTTTTCCTCCGCTCTCTTCAACCTCTCTCTTCCTCCTTTATTTTCCTCCCCTCTCCTCCTCCTCTCTCCTCTTCCTCTCTCTTCCACCTCTCTTTTCCTCCTCTCTCTTTCTTCTGTCTGTTCCTGCTCTCTCGTCCTCATCTCTTTTCCTCCTCTCTCTTCCTC
Source organism: Strix aluco (assembly GCF_031877795.1). Taxonomy (NCBI): domain Eukaryota; kingdom Metazoa; phylum Chordata; class Aves; order Strigiformes; family Strigidae; genus Strix; species Strix aluco. The sequence goes on from NW_027436566.1 coordinate 39,720, forward strand.
CTCTCTCCTCCTCCTCTCTCCTGTGCCTCTCTCTTACTCCTATCTCTTCATCCTCTCTTTTCCTCTACTCTCCCCTTCCACTCTCTTCCTCCTCTCTCCTTTACCTCTCTCTTCCTCCTCTCTCATTTACCTCTCTCTTCCTCCTCTCTCTTCCTCCTATCTCTTCCTCCCCTCTTTTCCTCCTCTCTCTTCCTCCTCTCTCTTCCTTCCTCTCTCTTCCTCCTCTCTTTTCCAACTCGTCTTCCTCCTTTATCCTTTTCCTCTCTCTTCCTAGTCTCTCTTCATCCTCTCTCCTGTTCCTCTCTCTTCCTCCTCTCTCTTTCTCCTCTCTCTTCCTCCTCAGTCTTCCTCCTCTCTCTTCCTCCTCTCTCCTCTTCCTCTCACTTCCTCCTCCCTCTTCCTCCTCTCTTTTCCTCCTCTCTCTTCCTCATCTCTCTTCCTCCTCTCTCTTCCTCTTCTCTCTTCCTCCTCTCTCTTCCTCCTCTCTCTTCCTCCTCTCTATTTCTCCTCTCTCTTCCTCCTCTCTCTTCCTCCTCTCTCTTCCTCTTCTCTTTTCCTCCTCTCTCCTCTTCCGCTCTCTTCCTCCTTTCTCTTCCTCCTCTCTCTTCTACGTCTCTCTTCCTCATCTCGCTTCCTATTCTCTACCCCTCCTCTCTCTTCCTCCTCTCTCTTCCTCCTCTCTCTTCCTCTTCTCTCTTCCTCCTCTCTCTTCCTCCTCTCTCTTCCTCCTCTCTCTTTCTCCTATCTACCCCTCCTCTCTCTTTCTCCTCTCTCTTCCTCCTCTCTTCTCTTCCTCTCTCTTTCTCCTCTCTCTTCCTCCCCTCTCTTCCTCCTCTCTCTTCCTCCTCTCTCTTCCTCCTATCTCTTCCTCGTCTCTATCCCTCCTCTCTCTTCCTCCTTTCTATTCCTCCTCTCTCTTCCTCTTCTCTTTTCCTCCTCTCTCCTCTTTCTCTCCCTTTCTTCTCTCTCTTCCTGCTATCTGTTCCTCCTCACTTTTCCTCCTCTCTCCTTTTTCTCTCTTCCTCCTCTCTCTTCCTCCTCTCTCTTCCTCCTCTCTCTTCCTCCTCTCTCTTCCTCTTCTCTCTTCCTCCTCTTTTTCCTCTCACTTCCTCCACTCTCTTCCTCCTCTGTCTTCCTCCTCCTCTTCCTCTTTTTTCCACCTCTCTCTTCCTCCTCTCTCTTCCTCCTCTCTCTTCCCCCTCTCTCTTCCTCTTCTCTCTTCCGCCTCTCTTTTCCTCCTCTCTCTTCCTCCTCTCCCCTTTTCCTCTCTCTTCCTTCTCTCTCATTTTCCTTTAAGTTCCTCCTCTCTCTTCCTCCTCTGTCTTCCTCCTCTCTCCTCTTCCTCTCTCTTCCTCCTCTTTCTTCCTCCTCTCTCTTTCTCCTCTCTCTTCATCCTCTCTCTTTCTCCTCTCTCTTGCTCCTCTCTCTTCCTCCTCTCTTCTCTTTCTCTCTCTTTCTCCTCCCTCTTCCTCCTTTCTCTTCCACCTCCTCTTCCTCCTCTCTCTTCCTCCTCTCTCTTCCTCCTCTATCTTCCTCCTCTATCTTCCTCCTCTCTACCCCTCCTCTCTCTTCCTCCTCTCTCTTCCTCCTCTCTCTTCCTTTTCTCTTTTCCTCCTCTCTCAAATTCCTCTCCCTTCCACATCCCTCTTCCTGCTCTCTCTTCCTCCTCACTTTTCCTCCTCTCTCCTTTTCCTCTCTTCCTCCTCTCTCTTCCTCCTCTCTCTTCCTCCTCTCTCTTCTTCCTCTCTCTTCCTTTTCTCTTTTCCTCCTCTCTCCTCTTCCTCTCCCTTCCACATCTCTCTTCCGCCTCTCTCTTCCTCTTCACTTTTCCTACTCTCTCCTTTTCCTCTCTTCCTCCTCTCTCTTCCTCCTCTCTCTTCCTGCTCTCTCTTCCTCCTCTCTCTTCCTTCTCTCACTTCCTCCTGTCTCTTTTCTCTCTCTCTTTCTCTACTCTCTACCTCCTCTGTCTTCCTTCTCTCTCCTCTTCCACTGTCTTCCACCTCTCTCTTCCTCCTCTCTCTTCCTCCTCTCTCTTCCTCATCTCTCTTCCTCCTCTCCCCTTTTCCTCTCTCTTCCTTCTCTCTCCTCTTCCTCTGTCTTCCTCCTCTCTCTTCCTCCTCCTTTTCCTCCGCTCTCTTCAACCTCTCTCTTCCTCCTTTATTTTCCTCCCCTCTCCTCCTCCTCTCTCCTCTTCCTCTCTCTTCCACCTCTCTTTTCCTCCTCTCTCTTTCTTCTGTCTGTTCCTGCTCTCTCGTCCTCATCTCTTTTCCTCCTCTCTCTTCCTCCTCTCTCCTCCTCCTCTCTCCTGTGCCTCTCTCTTACTCCTATCTCTTCATCCTCTCTTTTCCTCTACTCTCCCCTTCCACTCTCTTCCTCCTCTCTCCTTTACCTCTCTCTTCCTCCTCTCTCATTTACCTCTCTCTTCCTCCTCTCTCTTCCTCCTATCTCTTCCTCCCCTCTTTTCCTCCTCTCTCTTCCTCCTCTCTCTTCCTCCTCTCATTTCCTCGTCTCTACTTTTCCTCTCTCATCCTCCTCTCTCTTCCTCCTCTCTCTTCCTCCTCTCTTTTCCAACTCGTCTTCCTCCTTTATCCTTTTCCTCTCTCTTCCTAGTCTCTCTTCATCCTCTCTCCTGTTCCTCTCTCTTCCTCCTCTCTCTTCCTCCTCAGTCTTCCTCCTCTCTCTTCCTCCTCTCTCCTCTTCCTCTCACTTCCTCCTCCCTCTTCCTCCTCTCTTTTCCTCCTCTCTCTTCCTCATCTCTCTTCCTCCTCTCTCTTCCTCTTCTCTCTTCCTCCTCTCTCTTCCTCCTCTCTCTTCCTCCTCTCTATTTCTCCTCTCTCTTCCTCCTCTCTCTTCCTCCTCTCTCTTCCTCTTCTCTTTTCCTCCTCTCTCCTCTTCCGCTCTCTTCCTCCTTTCTCTTCCTCCTCTCTCTTCTACGTCTCTCTTCCTCATCTCGCTTCCTATTCTCTACCCCTCCTCTCTCTTCCTCCTCTCTCTTCCTCCTCTCTCTTCCTCTTCTCTCTTCCTCCTCTCTCTTCCTCCTCTCTCTTCCTCCTCTCTCTTTCTCCTATCTACCCCTCCTCTCTCTTTCTCCTCTCTCTTCCTCCTCTCTTCTCTTCCTCTCTCTTTCTCCTCTCTCTTCCTCCCCTCTCTTCCTCCTCTCTCTTCCTCCTCTCTCTTCCTCCTATCTCTTCCTCGTCTCTATCCCTCCTCTCTCTTCCTCCTTTCTATTCCTCCTCTCTCTTCCTCTTCTCTTTTCCTCCTCTCTCCTCTTTCTCTCCCTTTCTTCTCTCTCTTCCTGCTATCTGTTCCTCCTCACTTTTCCTCCTCTCTCCTTTTTCTCTCTTCCTCCTCTCTCTTCCTCCTCTCTCTTCCTCCTCTCTCTTCCTCCTCTCTCTTCCTCTTCTCTCTTCCTCCTCTTTTTCCTCTCACTTCCTCCACTCTCTTCCTCCTCTGTCTTCCTCCTCCTCTTCCTCTTTTTTCCACCTCTCTCTTCCTCCTCTCTCTTCCTCCTCTCTCTTCCCCCTCTCTCTTCCTCTTCTCTCTTCCGCCTCTCTTTTCCTCCTCTCTCTTCCTCCTCTCCCCTTTTCCTCTCTCTTCCTTCTCTCTCATTTTCCTTTAAGTTCCTCCTCTCTCTTCCTCCTCTGTCTTCCTCCTCTCTCCTCTTCCTCTCTCTTCCTCCTCTTTCTTCCTCCTCTCTCTTTCTCCTCTCTCTTCATCCTTTCTCTTTCTCCTCTCTCTTGCTCCTCTCTCTTCCTCCTCTCTTCTCTTTCTCTCTCTTTCTCCTCCCTCTTCCTCCTTTCTCTTCCACCTCCTCTTCCTCCTCTCTCTTCCTCCTCTCTCTTCCTCCTCTATCTTCCTCCTCTATCTTCCTCCTCTCTACCCCTCCTCTCTCTTCCTCCTCTCTCTTCCTCCTCTCTCTTCCTTTTCTCTTTTCCTCCTCTCTCAAATTCCTCTCCCTTCCACATCCCTCTTCCTGCTCTCTCTTCCTCCTCACTTTTCCTCCTCTCTCCTTTTCCTCTCTTCCTCCTCTCTCTTCCTCCTCTCTCTTCCTCCTCTCTCTTCTTCCTCTCTCTTCCTTTTCTCTTTTCCTCCTCTCTCCTCTTCCTCTCCCTTCCACATCTCTCTTCCGCCTCTCTCTTCCTCTTCACTTTTCCTACTCTCTCCTTTTCCTCTCTTCCTCCTCTCTCTTCCTCCTCTCTCTTCCTGCTCTCTCTTCCTCCTCTCTCTTCCTTCTCTCACTTCCTCCTGTCTCTTTTCTCTCTCTCTTTCTCTACTCTCTACCTCCTCTGTCTTCCTTCTCTCTCCTCTTCCACTGTCTTCCACCTCTCTCTTCCTCCTCTCTCTTCCTCCTCTCTCTTCCTCATCTCTCTTTCTCCTCTCCCCTTTTCCTCTCTCTTCCTTCTCTCTCCTCTTCCTCTGTCTTCCTCCTCTCTCTTCCTCCTCCTTTTCCTCCGCTCTCTTCAACCTCTCTCTTCCTCCTTTATTTTCCTCCCCTCTCCTCCTCCTCTCTCCTCTTCCTCTCTCTTCCACCTCTCTTTTCCTCCTCTCTCTTTCTTCTGTCTGTTCCTGCTCTCTCGTCCTCATCTCTTTTCCTCCTCTCTCTTCCTCCTCTCTCCTCCTCCTTTCTCCTGTGCCTCTCTCTTACTCCTATCTCTTCATCCTCTCTTTTCCTCTACTCTCCCCTTCCACTCTCTTCCTCCTCTCTCCTTTACCTCTCTCTTCCTCCTCTCTCATTTACCTCTCTCTTCCTCCTCTCTCTTCCTCCTATCTCTTCCTCCCCTCTTTTCCTCCTCTCTCTTCCTCCTCTCTCTTCCTCCTCTCATTTCCTCGTCTCTACTTTTCCTCTCTCATCCTCCTCTCTCTTCCTCCTCTCTCTTCCTCCTCTCTTTTCCAACTCGTCTTCCTCCTTTATCCTTTTCCTCTCTCTTCCTAGTCTCTCTTCATCCTCTCTCCTGTTCCTCTCTCTTCCTCCTCTCTCTTCCTCCTCAGTCTTCCTCCTCTCTCTTCCTCCTCTCTCCTCTTCCTCTCACTTCCTCCTCCCTCTTCCTCCTCTCTTTTCCTCCTCTCTCTTCCTCATCTCTCTTCCTCCTCTCTCTTCCTCTTCTCTCTTCCTCCTCTCTCTTCCTCCTCTCTTTTTCTCCTGTCTCTTCCTCCTGTCTCCTCCCCCTCTCTCCTCTTCCTCTCTCTTCCCCCTCTCTCTTCCTCCTCTCTCTTCCTCCTCTCTCCTTTTCCTCTCTCTTCCTCCTCTCTCGTCCTCCTCTCTCTTCCTCCTCTCTTTTCCTGTCTCACCTCCCATCTCCTCTTTCTCTCTCTTCCTCCTCTCTCTTCCTCCTCTATCTTCCTCCTCTCTCCTCTTCCTCTCTCTTCCTTATCTCTTTTTCTGCTCTCTCTTCCTCCTCTCTCCGCTTCCTCTCTTTTCCTCATCTCTCTTCCTCCTCTCTCTTCCTCTTCTCTCTTCCTCTTCTCTCTTCCCATTCTCTTTTTCTCCTGTCTCTTCCTCCTCTCTCCTCCCCCTCTCTCCTCTTCCTCTCTCTTCCACCTCACACTTCCTCCTCTCTCTTCATCCTCTCTCTTCCTCCTCTCACTTCCTCATCTCTCCTCTTCCTCTCTCTTCCTACTCTCTCTCTTCCTCCTCTCTCTTCCTCCTCTCTTTTCCTCCTCCTCTTCCTCCGCTCTCTTCCTCCTCTCTCTTCCTCCTCTATTTTCCTCCCCTCTACTGCTCCTCTCCCCTCTTCCTCTCTCTTCCATCTCTCTTTTCCTCCTCTCTCTTCCTTCTCTCTTCTCTTCCTCTCTCTTCCTCCTCACTTTTCTACCTCTGTCCTCCTCGTCTTTCGTCTTCCTCTCTCTTCCTCCTCTCTTTTCCTCGTCTCTCTTCCTCCTCTCTCTTTCTCCTCTCTTTTCCTCCTCCTCTTCCTCCTCTCTCCTTTTTCTCTCTTTTCCTCCTCTCTCCTCTTCCTCTCTTTTCCTCCACTCTATTCCTACTCTCTCCTCTTCGTCTCTCTTCCTCCTCTCTCTTCCTCCTCTCTCTTCCTCATGTCTTTTCCTCCTCTCTCTTCCTCCTCTCTCCTATTCCTCTCTCTTCCTCCTCAGTTTTCTACCTCTGTACTCCTCCTCTTTCATCTTCCTCTCTCTTCCTCCTCTCTTTTCCTCCTCTCTCTTCCTCCTCTCTTTCTCCTCTCTTTTCCTCCTACTCTTCCTGCTCTCTCCTTTTTCTCTCTTTTCCTCCTCTCTCCTCTTCCTCTCTTTACCTCCACTCTGTTCCTACTCTCTCCTCTTCGTCTCTCTTCCTCCTCTCTCTTCCTCCTCTCTCCTTTTCCTCTCTCTTTCTCCTCTCTCGTCCTCCTCTCTCTTCCTCCTCTCTTTATCTGTCTCTCCTCCCATCTCCTCTTTCTCTCTCTTCCTCCTCTCTCTTCCTCCTCTATCTTCCTCCTCTCTCTTCCTCCTCTCTTTTCCTCCTCCTTTTCCTCCGCTCTCTTCCTCCTCTCTCTTCCTCCTCTATTTTCCTCCCCTCTCCTCCTCCTCTCTCCTCTAGCTCTCTCTTCCACCTCTCTTTACCTCCTCTCTCTTCCTTCTCTCTCCTCCTCCTCTCTCGTCCTCGTCTCTTTTCCTGCTATCTCTTCCTCCTCTCTCCTCCTCCTCTCTCCTCTGCCTCTCTCTTACTCCTATCTATTCATCCTCTCTTTTCCTCCACTCTCCTCTTCCTCTCTCTTCCTCCTCTCACCTACTCCTCTTTCCTCTTCCTCGCTATTCCTCCTCTCTCTTCCTCCTGTCTCTTCCTCCTCTCTCATCCCCCCTCTCTCCTCTTCCTCTCTCTTCCTCCTCAGACTTCCTCCTCTGTCTTCCACCTCTCTCTTCCTCCTCTCACTTCCTCCTCTTTCCTCTTCCTCTCTCTTCCTCCTCTCTATTCCTCCTCTCTTTTCCTCCTCCTCTTTCTCCGCTCTCTTCCTCCTCTCTCTTCGTCCTCTATTTTCCTCCCCTCTCCTGCCTCTCTCCCCTCTTCCTCTCTCTTCCACCTCTCTTTTCCTCCTCTCTCTTCCTCATGTCTTTTCCTCCTCTCTCTTCCTCCTCTCTCCTCTTCCTCTCTCTTCCTCCTCACTTTTCTACCTCTGTCCTCCTCCTCTTTCGTCTTCCTCTCTCTTCCTCCTCTCTTTTCCTCGTCTCTCTTCCTCTTTCGTCTTCCTCTCTCTTCCTCCTCTCTTTTCCTCGTCTCTCTTCCTCCACTTACTCCTCTCTTTTCCTCCTCCTCTTCCTCCTCTCTCCTTTTTCTCTCTTTTCCTCCTCTCTCCTCTTCCTCTCTTTTCCTCCACTCTATTCCTACTCTCTCCTCTCCGTCTCTCTTCCTCATCTCTCTTCCTCCTCTTTCTTCCTCATGTCTTTTCCTCCTCTCTCTTCCTCTTCTCTCCTCTTTCTCTCTCTTCCTCCTCAATTTTCTACCTCTGTCCTCCTCCTCTTTCGTCTTCTTCTCTCTTCCTCCTCTCTTTTCCTCGTCTCTCTTCCTCCTCTCTCTTTCTCCTCTCTTTTCCATCTCCTCTTCCTCCTCTCTCCTTTTTCTCTCTTTTCCTCCTCTCTCCTCTTACTCTCTTTTCCTCCACTCTATTCCTACTCTCTCCTCTTCGTCTCTCTTCCTCCTCTCTCTTCCTCCTCTCTCTTCCTCTTCTCTCTTCCTCCTCTCTCTTCCTCCTATCTCTTCCTCCTCTCTCCTTTGCCTCTCTCTTCCTCCTCTCTCCTCCCCCTCTCTCCTCTTCCTCTCTCTTCCTCCTCACGCTTCCTCCTCTCTCTTCCTCCTCTCTCAGCCTCCTCTCTCCTCCTCCTCTCTCTTCCTCCACTCTCCTCTTCCTCTCTCTTCCTCCTCTCTCCTCTTCCTCTCTCTTCCTCCTCTCTCTTCCTCCTCTATTTTCCTCCCCTCTCCTCCTCCTCTCTCCACTTCCTCTCTCTTCCACCTCTCTTTTCCTCCTCTCTCTTCCTTCTCTCTCCTCTTCCTCTCTCGTCCTCATCTCTTCTCCTCCTCTCTCTTCCTCCTCTCTCCTGTTCCTCTCTATTCCTCCTCTCTCTTTCTCCACTCTCTTCCTCCCCTCATTTCCTCCTGTCTCTTTCTCCTCTCTCTTCCTCCTCTCATTTCCTCGTCTCTCCTTTTCCTCTCTCTTCCTCCTCTCTCTTCCTCCTCTCTCTTCCACTTCTCATTTCCAACTCCTCTTCCTCCTTTCTCCTTTTCCTCTCTCTTCCTCCTCTCTCTTCCTCCTCTCTCCTCTTCCTCTCTCTTCCTCCTCTCTCTTCCTCCTCTCTCATCCTCCTCTCTCTTCCTCCTCTCTTTTCCTGTCTATCCTCCTCTCTCCTCTTCCTCTCTCCTCCTCATCTCTTTTCGTCCTCTCTCTTCCTACACTCTCCTCTTCCTCTCTCTTCCTCCTCTCTCTTCCTCCTCTCTCTTCATCCTCCCTCTTCATCCTCTCTCTTCCTCCTCTCTCTTCCTCCACTCTTTTCCTCCTGTCTCCTTTTTCTCACTCTTCCTCCTCTCTCTTACTCCTCTCTCTTCCTCTTCTCTTTTCCTCCTTCTCTTCATCCTCTCTCCTTTTCCTCTCTCTTCCTCCTCTCTCTTACTCCTCTCTCCTCTTACTCTCTATTCCTCCTCTCTCTTCCTCCGATCTCTTCCTCCCCTCTTTTCCTCCTCTCTCTTCCTCCTCTCTCTTCCTCCTCTCTTTTCCAACTCCTCTTCCTCCTTTATCCTTTTCCTCTCTCTTCCTCCTCTCTCTTCATCCTCTCTCCTCTTCCTCTGTCTTCTTCCTCTCTCTTCCTCCTCACTCTTCCTCCTCTCTCTTCCTCCTTTCTCCTCTTCCTCTCACTTCCTCCTCCCTCTTCCTCCTCTCTTTTCCTCCTCTCTCTTCCTCATCTCTCTTCCTCCTCTCTCTTCCTCTTCTCTCTTCCTCCTCTCTCTTCCTCCTCTCTTTTACTCCTGTCTCTTCCTCCTCATACCTCCCCCTCTCTCCTCTTCCTCTCTCTTCCCCCTCTCTCTTCCTCCTCTCTCTTCCTCCTCTATTTTCCTCCCCTCTACTCCTCCTCTCTGCTCTTCCTCTCTCTTCCACCTCTCTTTTCCTCCTGTCTCTTCCTCCTCTCTCCTCTTCCTTCTCTTTTCCTCCTGACTTTTCCTCCTCTCTCCTCCTCCTCTTTCGTCTTCCTCTCTCTTCCTCCTCTCTCTTCCTCCTCTCTCTTCCTCCTCTCTCTTTCTCCTCTCTTTTCCTCCTCCTCTTCCTCCTCTCTCCTTTTTCTCTCTTTTCCTCCTCTCTCCTCTTCCTCTCTTTTCCTGCACTCTCTTCCTACTCTCTCCTCTTCGTCTCTCTTCCTCCTCTCTCTTCCTCCTCTCTTTTACTGTCTCTCCTCCCATCTCCTCTTTCCCTGTCTTCCTCCTCTCTCTTCCTCCTCTATCTTCCTCCTCTCTCCTCTTCCTCTCTCTTCCTTATATCTTTTCCTCCTCTCTCTTCCTCCTCTCTCCTCTTCCTCTCTCTTCCTCATCTCTCTTCCTCCTCTCTCTTCCTCTTCTCTCTTCCTCCTCTCTCTTCCTCCTCTCTCGTCCTCCTCTCACTTCCTCCTCTCTCCTCTTCGTCTCTCTTCCTCCACTCTCTTCCTCCTCTCTCTTGCTCATGTCTTTTCCTCCTCTCTCTTCCTCCTCTCTCCTCTTCCTCTCTCTTCCTCCTCACTTTTCTACCTCTGTCCTCCTCCTCTTTCGTCTTCCTCTCTCTTCCTCCTCTCTTTTCCTCGTCTCTCTTCTTCCTCTCTCTTTCTCCTCTCTTTCCCTCCTCCTCTTCCTCCTCTCTCCTTTTTCTCTCTTTTCCTCCTCTCTCCTCTTCCGCTCTTTTCCTCCATCCTATTCCTACTCTCTCCTCTTCGTCTCTCTTCCTTCTCTCTCTTCCTCATGTCTTTTCCTCCTCTCTCTTCCTCTTCTCTCCTCTTTCTCTCTCTTCCTCCTCACTTTTCTACCTCTGTCCTCCTCCTCTTTCGTTTTCCTCTCTCTTCCTCCTCTCTTTTCCTCGTCTCTCTTCCTCCTCTCTCTTCCTTCTCTCTCTTCCTCTTCTCTCTTCCTCCTCTCTCTTCCTCCTCTCTCTTCCTCCTCTCTCCTTATCCTCTCTCTTCCTCCTCTCTCCTCCCCCTCTCTCCTCTTCCTCTCTCTTCCTCCTCACGCTTCCTCTTCTCTCTTCCTCCTCTCTCAGCCTCCTCTCACCTCCTCCTCTCTCTTCCTCCACTCTCCTCTTCCTCTCTCTTCCTTCTCTCTCCTCTTCCTCTCTCGTCCTCATCTCTTCTCTTCCTCTCTCTTCGTCCTCTCTCTTCCTCCTCTATTTTCCTCACCTCTACTCCTCCTCTCTCCTCTTCCTCTCTCTTCCACCTCTCTTTTCCTCCTCTCACTTCCTCCTCTCTCCTCTTCCTCTCTCTTCCTCCTCACTTTTCCTCCTCTCTCCTCCTCCTCTTTCGTCTTCCTCTCTCTTCCTCCTCTCTCTTCCTCCTCTCTCTTCCTCCTCTCTCTTTCTCCTCTCTTTTCCTCCTCCTCTTCCTCCTCTCTCCTTTTTCTCTCTTTTCTTCCTCTCTCCTCTTCCTCTCTTTTCCTCCACTCTCTTCCTACTCTCTCCTCTTCGTCTCTCTTCCTCCTCTCTCTTCCTCCTCTCTCTTTCTCCTCTCTCTTCCTCCAATCTCTTCCTCCTCTCTTCCTCCTCTCTCCTCTTCCTCTCTCTTCCTCCTCTCTCTTCCTCCTCTCTCTTCCTCCTCTCTCTTTCTCCTCTCTTTTCCTCCTCCTCTTCCTCCTCTCTCCTTTTTCTCTCTTTTCTTCCTCTCTCCTCTTCCTCTCTTTTCCTCCACTCTCTTCCTACTCTCTCCTCTTCGTCTCTCTTCCTCCTCTCTCTTCCTCCTCTCTCCTTTTCCTCTCTCTTCCTCCTCTGTCGTCCTCCTCTCTCTTCCTCCTGTCTTTTACTGTCTCTCCTCCCATCTCCTCTTTCTCTCTCTTCCTCCTATCTCTTCCTCCTCTATATTCCTCCTCTCTCCTCTTCCTCTCTCTTCCTTATCTCTTTTCCTCCTCTCTCTTCCTCCTCTCTCCTCTTCCTCTCTCTTCCTCATCTCTCTTCCTCCTCTCTCTTCCTCTTCTCTCTTCCTCCTCTCTCTTCCTCCTCTCTTTTTCTCCTGTCTCTTCTTCCTCTCTCCTCCCCCTCTCTCCTCCTCCTCTCTCTTCCTCCTCTCTTTTCCTCCTCCTTTTCCTCCGCTCTCTTGCTCCTCTCTCTTCCTCCTCTATTTTCCTCCCCTCTCCTCCTCCTCTCTCCTCTTCCTCTCTCTTCCACCTCTCTTTTCCTCCTCTCTCTTCCTTCTCTCTCCTCTTCCTCTCTCTTTCTGCTCTTTTCCTCCTCTCTCTTCCTCCTCTCTCCTCCTCCTCTCTCCTCTGCCTCTCTCTTACTCCTATCTCTTCCTCCTCTCTTTTCCTCCACTCTCCTCTTCCTCTCTGTTCCTCCTCTCTCCTACTCCTCTCTCCTCTTCCTCTCTATTCCTCCTCTCTCTTGCTCCTGTCCCTTCCTCCTCTCTCCTCCCCCTCTCTCCTCTTCCTCTCTCTTCCTCCTCACGCTTCCTCCTCTCTCTTCCTCCTCTCTCTTCCTCCTCTCTATTCCTCCTCTCTCCTCTTCCTCTCTCTTCCTCCTCTCTCTTCCTCCTCTCTCTTTCTCCTCTCTTTTCCTCCTCGTCTTCCTCCTCTCTCCTTTTTCTCTCTTTTCCTCCTCTCTCCTCTTCCTCTCTTTTTCTCCACTCTCTTCCTACTCTCTCCTCTTCGTCTCTCTTCCTCCTCTCTCTTCCTCCTCTCTCCTTTTCCTCTCTCTTCCTCCTCTGTCGTCCTCCTCTCTCTTCCTCCTTTCTTTTACTGTCTCTCCTCCCATCTCCTCTTTCTCTCTCTTCCTCCTATCTCTTCCTCCTCTATATTCCTCCTCTCTCCTCTTCCTCTCTCTTCCTTATCTCTTTTCCTCCTCTCTCTTCCTCCTCTCTCCTCTTCCTCTCTCTTCCTCATCTCTCTTCCTCCTCTCTCTTCCTCTTCTCTCTTCCTCCTCTCTCTTCCTCCTCTCTTTTTCTCCTGTCTCTTCTTCCTCTCTCCTCCCCCTCTCTCCTCCTCCTCTCTCTTCCTCCTCTCTTTTCCTCCTCCTTTTCCTCCGCTCTCTTGCTCCTCTCTCTTCCTCCTCTATTTTCCTCCCCTCTCCTCCTCCTCTCTCCTCTTCCTCTCTCTTCCACCTCTCTTTTCCTCCTCTCTCTTCCTTCTCTCTCCTCTTCCTCTCTCTTTCTGCTCTTTTCCTCCTCTCTCTTCCTCCTCTCTCCTCCTCCTCTCTCCTCTGCCTCTCTCTTACTCCTATCTCTTCCTCCTCTCTTTTCCTCCACTCTCCTCTTCCTCTCTGTTCCTCCTCTCTCCTACTCCTCTCTCCTCTTCCTCTCTATTCCTCCTCTCTCTTGCTCCTGTCCCTTCCTCCTCTCTCCTCCCCCTCTCTCCTCTTCCTCTCTCTTCCTCCTCACGCTTCCTCCTCTCTCTTCCTCCTCTCTCTTCCTCCTCTCTATTCCTCCTCTCTCCTCTTCCTCTCTCTTCCTCCTCTCTCTTCCTCCTCTCTCTTTCTCCTCTCTTTTCCTCCTCGTCTTCCTCCTCTCTCCTTTTTCTCTCTTTTCCTCCTCTCTCCTCTTCCTCTCTTTTTCTCCACTCTATTCCTACTCTCTCCTCTTCGTCTCTCTTCCTCCTCTCTCTTCCTCCTCTCTCTTCCTCATGTCTTTTACTCTTCTCTGTTCCTCCTCTCTCCTCTTCCTCTCTCTTCCTCCTCTCTCTTCCTTCTCTCTCTTCCTCTTCTCTCTTCCTCCTCTCTCTTCCTCCTTTCTCTTCCTCCTCTCTTCTTTGCCTCTCTCTTCCTCCTCTCTCCTCCCCCTCTCTCCTCTTCCTCTCTCTTCCTCCTCACGCTTCCTCCTCTCTCTTCCTCTTCTCTCTTCCTCCTCTCTCTTCCTCCTTTTCTTCCTCCTCTCTCCTCTTCCTCTCTCCTCCTCCTCTCTCTTCCTCCTCTCTCTTCCTCCTCACTCTTCGTCCACTCTCCTCTTCCTCTCTCTTCCTCCTCTCTCCTCTTCCTCTCTCTTCCTCCTCTGTCTTCCTCCTCTATTTTCCTCCCCTCTCCTCCTCCTCTCTCCTCTTCCTCTCTCTTCCTACCGTCTTTTCCACCTCTCTCTTCCTCCTTTCTATTCCTCATGTCTTTTCCTCCTCTCTCTTCCTCCTCTCTCCTCTTCCTCTCTCTTCCTCCTCACTTTTCTACTTCTGTCCTCCTCCTCTTTCGTCTTCCTCTCTCTTCCTCCTCTCTTTTCCTCGTCTCTCTTCCTCCTCTCTCTTCCTCCTCTCTTTTCATCCTCCTCTTCCTCCTGTCTCCTTTTTCTCTCTTTTCCTCCTCTCTCCTCTTCCTCTCTTTTCCTCCATTCTATTCCTACTCTCTCCTCTTCGTCTCTCTTCCTCCTCTCTCTTCCTCCTCTCTCCTTTGCCTCTCTCTTCCTCCTCTCTCCTCCCCCTCTCTCCTCTTCCTCTCTCTTCCTCCTACACGCTTCCTCCTCTCTCTTCCTCCTCTCTCAGCCTCCACTCTCCTCTTCCTCTCTCTTCCTCCTCTCTCCTCTTCCTCTCTCTTCCTCCTCTCTCTTCCTCCTCTATTTTCCTCCAATCTCCTCCTCCTCTCTCCTCATCCTCTCCCTTCCACATCTCTTTTCCTCCTCTCTCTTCCTCCACTCTCCTCTTCCTCTCTCTTCCTCCTCTCTCGTCCTCCTCTATCTTCCTCCTCTCTCCTCTTCCTCTCTCTTCCTTATCTCTTTTCCTCCTCTCTCTTCCTCCTCTCTCCTCTTCCTCTCTCTTCCTCATCTCTCTTCCTCCTCTCTCTTCCTCTTCTCTCTTCCTCCTCTCTCTTCCTCCTCTATTTTCCTCCCCTCTCCTCCTCCTCTCTCCTCTTCCTCTCTCTTCCTCCTCTCTCTTCCTCCGCTATTTTCCTCCCCTCTCTTCCTCCTCTCTCCTCTTCCTCTCTCTTCCTCCTCTCTCTTCCTCCTCTCTCCTCTTCCTCTCTCTTCCTCCTGTCTCTTTCTCCTCTCTTTTCCTCCTCACATTTCCTTGTTTCTCCTTTTCCTTTCTCTTCCTCCTCTCTCTTACTCCTCTCTCCTCTTACTCTCTATTCATCCTCTCTCTTCCTCCTCTCTCTTCCTCCTCTCTTATTTACCTCTCTCTTCCTACTCTCTCTTCCTCCTCTCTCCTCTTCCTCTCTCTTCCTCCTCTCTCCTCATTCATTCTCCTCTTCCTCTCCCTTCCTCCTCACTTTCCCTCCTCTCTCCTCCTCCTCTTTCGTCTTCCTCTCTCTTCCTCCTCTCTCTTCCTCTTCTCTCTTTCTTCTCTCTTTTCCTCCTCCTCTTCCTCCTCTCTCCTTTTTCTCTCTTTTCCTCCTCTCTCCTCTTCCTCTCTTTTCCTCCACTCTATTCCTACTCTCTCCTCTTCGTTTCTCTTCCTCCCCTCTCTTCCTCCTCTCTCTTCCTCCTCTCTTTTCCTCCTCCTCTTCCTCCGCTCTCTTCCTCCTCTCTCTTCCTCCTCTATTTTCCTCCCCTCTCCTCCTCCACTCTCCTCTTCCTCTCTCTTCCACCTCTCTTTTCCTCCTCTCTCTTCCTTCTCTCTCCTCTTCCTCTCTCGTCCTCATCTCTTCTCCTCCTCTCTCTTCCTCCTCTCTCCTCTTCCTCTCTCTTCCTCCTCACTTTTCCTCCTCTCTCTTCCTCCTCTTTCGTCTTCCTCTCTCTTCCTCCTCTCTTTTCCTCCTCTCTCTTCCTCCTCTCTCTTCCTCCTCTCTCTTCCTCCTTTCTCCTTTTCCTCTCTCTTCCTCCTCTCTCGTCCTCCTCTCTCTTCCTCCTCTCTTTTACTGTCTCTCCTCCCATCTCCTCTTCCTCTCTCTTCCTCCTCTCTCTTCCTCCTCTATCTTCCTCCTCTCTCCTCTTCCTCTCTCTTCCTTATCACTTTTCCTCCTCTCTCTTCCTCCTCTCTCCTCTTCCTCTCTCTTCCTCCTCTCTCTTCCTCTTCTCTCTTCCTCATCATTCTTCATCCTCTCTCTTCCTCCTCTCTCTTCCTCCACTCTTTTCTTCCTCTCTCCTTTTTCCACTCTTCCTCCTCTCTCTTCCTCCTAGCTCTTCCTCCCCTCTTTTCCTCCTCTCTCTTATTCCTCTCTCTTCCTCCTCTCATTTCCTCGTCTCTCCTTTTCCTCTCTCATCCTGTTCTCTCTTCCTCCTCTCTCTTCCTCCTCTCTATTGCAACTCCTCTTCCTCCTTTATCCTTTTCCTCTCTCTTCCTCCTCTCTCTTCATCCCCTCTCCTCTTCCTCTCTCTTCCTCCTCTCTCTTCCTCCTCACTCTTCCCAATCTCTCTTCCTCCTTTCTCCTCTTCCTCTCACTTCCTCCTCCCTCTTCCTCCTCTCTTTTCCCCCTCTCTCTTCCTCCTCTCTCTTCGTCCTCTCCTTTCCTCCTCATCTTCCTCCTCTCTCCTGTTCCTCTCTCTTCCACCTCTCTTTTCCTCCTCTCTATTTCTTCTCTCTCCTCTTCCTCTCTCGTCCTCATCTCTTCTCCTCCTCTCTCTTCCTCCTCTCTCTTCCTCCTCACTTTTCCTCCTCTCTCCTCCTCCTCTTTCGTCTTTCTCTCTCTTCCTCCTCTCTCTTCCTCCTCTCTCTTCCTCCTCTCTTTTCCTCGTCTCTCTTCCTCCTCTATCTTTCTCCTCTCTTTTCCTCCTCCTCTTCCTCCTCTCTCCTTTTTCTCTATTTTCGTCCTCTCTCCTCTTCCTCTCTTTTCCTCCAATCTATTCCCTACTCTCTCCTCTTCGTCTCTCTTCCTTCTCTCTCTTCCTCCTCTCTCCTTATCCTCTCTCTTCCCTCCGCTCTCTTCCTCCTCTCTCTTCCTCCTCTCTTTTCCTGTCTCTCCTCCTCTCTCCTCTTTCTCTCTCTTCCTCCTCTCTCTTCCTCCTCTATCTTCCTCCTCTCTCCTCTTCCTCTCTCTTCCTCATCTCTTTTCCTCCTCTCTCTTCCTCCTCTTTCCTTATCCACTCTCTTCCTCCTCTCTCGTCCTACTCTCTCTTCCTCCTCTCTCTTCCTCTTCTCTCTTCCTCCTCTCTCTTCCTCCTCTCTTTTCCAACTCCTCTTCCTCCTTTATCATTTTCCTTTCTCTTCCTTCTCTCTCTTCATCCTCTCTCCTCTTCCTCTCTCTTCCTCCTCTCTCTTCCTCCTCTCTCCTCTTCCTCTCTCTTCCTCCTCTCTCTTCCTCCTCACTCTTCCTCCTCTCTCTTCCTCCTTTCTCCTCTTCCTCTCACTTCCTCCTCCCTCTTCCTCCTCTCTCTTCCTCATTTCTCTTCCTCCTCTCTCTTCCTCTTCTCTCTTCCTCCTCTCTCTTCCTCCTCTCTTTTACTCCTCTCTTTTACTCCTGTCTCTTCCTCCTCACTCCTCCTCCTCTCTCCTCTTCCTCTCTCTTCCCCCCTCTCTCTTCCTCCTCTCTCTTCCTCCTCTCCTTTCCTCCTCCTCTTCCTCCGCTCTCTTCCTCTTCTCTCTTCCTCCTCTATTTTCCTCCCCTCTCCTCCTCCACTCTCCTCTTCCTCTCTCTTCCACCTCTCTTTTCCTCCTCTCTCTTCCTTCTCTCTCCTCTTCCTCTCTCGTCCCTCATCTCTTCTCCTCCTCTCTCTTCCTCCTCTCTCCTCTTTCCTCTCTCTTCCTCCTCACTTTTCCTCCTCTCTCTTCCTCCTCTTTCGTCTTCCTCTCTCTTCCTCCTCTCTTTTCCTCCTCTCTCTTCCTCCTCTCTCTTCCTCCTCTCTCTTTCTCCTCTCTTTTCCTCATCCTCTTCCTCCTCTCTCATTTTTCTCTCTTTTCCTCCTCACTCCTCTTCCTCTCTTTTCCTCCACTCTATTCCTACTCTCTCCTCTTCGTCCTCTCTTCCTCCTCTCTCTTCCTCCTCTCTCCTTTTCCTCTCTCTTACTCCTCTCTCGTCCTCCTCTCTCTTCCTCCTTTTACTGTCTCTCCTCCCATCTCCTCTTCCTCTCTCTTCCTCCTCTCTCTTCCTCCTCTATCTTCCTCCTCTCTCCTCTTCCTCTCTCTTCCTTATCACTTCTCCTCCTCTCTCTTCCTCCTCTCTCCTCTTCCTCTCTCTTCCTCCTCTCTCTTCCTCTTCTCTCTTCCTCATAACTCTTCATCCTCTCTCTTCCTCCTCTCTCTTCCCTCCACTCTTTTCTTCCTCTCTCCTTTTTCTCACTCTTCCTCCTCTCTCTTCCTCCTAGCTCTTCCTCCCCTCTTTTCCTCCTCTCTCTTCCTCCTCTCTCTTCCTCCTCTCATTTCCTCGTCTCTCCTTTTCCTCTCTCATCCTCCTCTCTCTTCCTCCTCTCTCTTCCTCCTCTCTATTGCAACTCCTCCTCTTCCTCCTTTATCCTTTTCCTCTCTCTTCCTCCTCTCTCTTCATCCCCTCTCCTCTTCCTCTCTCGTCCTCCTCTCTCTTCCTCCTCACTCTTCCTCATCTCTCTTCCTCCTTTCTCCTCTTCCTCTCACTTCCTCCTCCCTCTTCCTCCTCTCTTTTCCCCCTCTCTCTTCCTCCTCTCTCATCGTCCTCTCCTTTCCTCCTCCTCTTCCTCCTCTCTCCTCTTTCCTCTCTCTTCCACCTCTCTTTTCCTCCTCTCTCTTCCTTCTCTCTCCTCTTCCTCTCTCGTCCTCATCTCTTCTCCTCCTCTCTCTTCCTCCTCTCTCCTCTTCCTCTCTCTTCCTCCTCACTTTTCCTCCTCTCTCCTCCTCCTCTTTCGTCTTTCTCTCTCTTCCTCCTCTCTCTTCCTCCTCTCTCTTATTCCTCTCTTTTCCTCGTCTCTCTTCCTCCTCTCTCTTTCTCCTCTCTTTTCCTCCTCCTCTTCCTCCTCTCTCCTTTTTCTCACTCTTCCTCCTCTCTCCTCTTCCTCTCTTTTCCTCCACTCTATTCCTACTCCCTCCTCTTCGTCTCTCTTCCTCCTCTCTCTTCCTCCTCTCTCCTTATCCTCTCTCTTCTTCCTCTCTCTTCCACCTCTCTCTTCCTCATCTATCTTCCTCCTGTCTCCTCTTCCTCATCACTTTTCCTCATCTCTCTTCCTCCTCTCTCTTCCTCTTCTCTCTTCCTCCTCTCTGTTCCTCCTCTCTTTTTCTCCTCTCACTTCTTCCTCTCTCCTCCCCGTCTCTCCTCTTCCTCTCTCTTCCTCCTCTCTCTTCCTCCTCTCTCTTAATCCTTTCTTTTCCTCCTCCTTTTCCTCCGCTCTCTTCCTCCTCTTTCTTCCACCTCTCTTTTCCTCCACTCTCTTCCTTCTCTCTCCTCTTCATCTCTCGTCCTCGTCTCTTTTCCTCATCTCTCTTCCTCCTCTCTTCTCCTCCTCTCTCCTCTGCCTCTCTCTTACTCCTATCTCTTCCTCCTCTCTTTTCCTCCACTCTCCTCTTCCTCTCTCTTCCTCCTCTCTCCTACTCCTCTTTCCTCTTCCTCTCTCTTCCTCCTCTCTCTTCCTCCTCTCTCTTCCTCCTCCCCTCCTCCCCCTCTCTCCTCTTCCTCTCTCTTCCTCCTCACGCTTCCTCCTCTCTCTTCCTCCTCTCTTTTCCAACTTCTCTTCCTCCGCTCTCTTCCTCCTCTCTCTTCCTCCTATATTTTCTTCCCCTCTCCTGCTCCTCTCACCTCTTCCTCTCTCTTCCACCTCTCTCTTCCTCCTCTCTCCTCTCCCTCTCTATTCCTCCTCTCTCTTCCTCCTCTCTTTACCTCCCCTCTCTTCCTTCTCTCTCCTCTTCCTCTCTCTTCCTCCTCACCTTTCTACCTCTGTCCTCCTCCTCATTCGTCTTCCTATCTCTTCCTCCTCTCTTTTCCTCGTCTCTCTTCCTCCTCTCTCTTTCTCCTCTCTTTTCCTCCTCCTCTTCCTCCTCTCTCATTTTTCTCTCTTTTCCTCCTCTCTCCTCTTCCTCTCTTTTCCTCCACTCTATTCCTACTCTCTCCTCTTCGTCTCTCTTCCTCCCCTCTCTTCCTCCTCTCTCTTCCTCATGTCTTTTCCTCTTCTCTCTTCCTCCTCTCTGCTCTTCCTCTCCCTCCTCTCTCTTACTCCACTCTCTTCCTCCTTTCTCTTCCTCCTCTTACTTCCTCCTCTCTCCTCTTCCTCTCTCTTCCTCCTCTCTCTTACTCCACTCTCTTCCTCCTCTCTCCTTTTCCTCTCTCTTTCTCCTCTCTTTTCCTCCTCTCATTTCCTCATGTCTCCTTTTCCTCTCTCTTCCTCCTCTCTCTTCCTCCTCTCTCTTCCTCCTCTATTTTCCAACTCGTCTTCCTCCTTTCTCCTTTTCCTCTCTCTTCCTCCTCTCTCTTCATCCTCTCGCCTCTTCCTCTCTCTTCCTCCTCTCTCTTCCTCCTCTCTCTTCCTCCTCTCTCTTCCTCCTCTCTCCTCTTCCTCTCTCTTGTTCCTCCTTCTTCCTCCTCTCTTTTCCCTCCTCTCTATTCCTCCTCTCTCATTTTCCTCTCTCTTCCTCCTCTCTCTTCCTCCTCTCTCCTCTTCCTCTCTCTTCCTCCTCTCTCTTCCTCCTATTTTTTCCTCCTCTCTCCTCCTCCTCTCTCCTCTTCCTCTCTCTTCCTCCTCTGTCTTCCTCCTCTCTCTTCCTCTCTCTTCCTCCTCTCTCCTCTTCCTCCTGTTCCTCCTCTCTTTTCCTCCTCTCTCTTCCTCCTGTCTCCTCTTCCTCTCTCCTCTTCCTCTCTCTTCCTCCTCTATTTTCCTCCTCTCTCCGCCTCCGCTCTCCTCTTCCTCTCTCTTCCTCCTCTCTCTTCCTCGTCTCTCTTCCTCCTCTCTCTTCCTCCTCTCTCCTTTTCCTCTCTCTTCCTCCTATCTCTTCCTCCTCTCTCCTCTCCCCTCTCTATTCCTCCTCTCTCTTCCTCCTCTCTTTACCTCCTCTCTCTTCCTTCTTTCTCCTCTTCCTCTCTCGTCCTCATCTCTCTTCCTCCTCACTTTTCCTCCTCTCTCCTCCTCCTCTCTCTTCTTCCTCTCTCTTCCTCCTCTCTCTTCATCCTCTCTCTTCATCCTGTCTCTTGCTCCTCTCTCTTCCTCCACTCTTTTTCCTCCTCTCTCCTTTTTCTCACTCTTCCTCGTCCTTCCTCCTCGCTCTTCCTCCTCTCTTTTTCTCCTCCTCTTCCTCCTCTCTCATTTTCCTCTCTCTTCCTCCTCTCTCTTCCTCCTCTCTCCTCTCCCTCTCTATTCCTCCTCTCTCTTCCTCCTCTCTCTTCATCCTCTCTCTTCCTCGTCTCTCTTCCTCCTCTCTCTTCCTCCTCTATCCTCTTCCTCTCTCTTCTTCCATTCTCTTCCTCCTATCTCTTCCTCCTCTCTCTTCCTCCTCTATTTTCCTACACTCTCATCCTCCTCTCTCCTCTTCCTCTCTCCTCCACCTCCCTTTTCCTCCTCTCTCTTCCTTCTCTCTCCTCGTCCTCTCTCGTCGTCATCTCTCTTCCTACTCACTTTTCCTCCTCTCTCCTCCTCCTCTTTCGTCTTCCTCTCTCTTCCTCCACTCTCTTCCTCCTCTCTCTTCATCGTCTCTCTTGCTCCTCTCTCTTCCTCCACTCTTTTCCTCCTCTCTCCTTTTTCTCACTCTTCCTCCTCTCTCCTCCTCCTCTCTCTTCCTCCTCTCTTTTCCTCCTACCCTTTCTCCTCTCTCCTTTTCCTCTCTCTTCCTCCTCTCTCTTCCTCCTCTCACCTCTCCCTCTCTATTCCTCCTCTCTCTTCCTTCTCTCTCTTCCTCCTCTCTCATTTACCTCTCTCTTCCTCCTCTCTCCTCTTCCTCTCTCTTCCTCCTCGCTCTTCCTCCTCTATCTTCATCCCCTCTTTTCCTCCTCTCTCTTTCTCCTCTCTCTTCCTCCTCTTATTTCCTCGTGTCTCCTTTTCCTGTCTCTTCCCTCCTCTCTCTTCCTCCTCTCTCATTTACCTCTCTCTTCCTCCTCTCTCCTCTTCCTCTCTCTTCCTCCTCGCTCTTCCTCCTCTATCTTCATCCCCTCTTTTCCTCCTCTCTCTTTCTCCTCTCTCTTCCTCCTCTCATTTCCTCGTGTCTCCATTTCCTCTCTCTTCCTACTCTCTCTTCCTCCTCTCTCTTCCTCCTCTCTTCTCCAACTCCTCTTCCTCCTTTCTCCTTTTCCTCTCTCTTCCTCCTCTCTCTTCCTCCTCTCTCCTCTTCCTCTCTCCTCTTCCTCTCTCTTCCTTCTCTCTCTTCCTCCTCTCTCTCTCTCTCCTCTCTTCCTCCTCCTCTCCTCTTCCTCTCTCTTCCTCCTCCTTCTTCCTCCTCTCTCTTCCTCCTCTCTCTTCCTCCCTCTCTCCTCTTCCTCTCTCTTCCTCCTCTCTCTTCCTCCTCTTTTTTCCTCCTCTCTCCTCCTCCTCTCTCCTCTTCCTCTCTCTTCCTCCTCTCTCTTCCTCTCTCTTCCTCCTCTCTCCTCTTCCTCCTCTTACTCCTCTCTTTTCCTCCTCTCTCTTCCTGCTCTCTCCTCCTCCTCTCCCCTCTGCCTCTCTCTTACTCCTCTCTCTTCCTCCTCTCTTGTCCCCCTCTCTCCTCTTCCTCTCTCTTCCTCCTCTCTCTTCCTCCTCTCTCTTCCACCTCTATTTTCCTCCCCTCTCCTCCTCTCTCCTCTTCCTCTCTCTTCCACCTCTCTTTTCCTCCTCTCTCTTCTTCCTCTCTCTTCCTGCTCTCCCATCCTCCACTCTCCTTTTCCTCTCTCTTCCTCCTCTCTCTGTCTTCTCTCTTCCTTCTATCTCTTCCTCCTCTCTCTTCGTCCTCTCTCCTCT
Source organism: Strix aluco (assembly GCF_031877795.1). NCBI lineage: Eukaryota > Metazoa > Chordata > Aves > Strigiformes > Strigidae > Strix > Strix aluco. The sequence goes on from NW_027436566.1 coordinate 61,527, forward strand.
TCCTCTTTCTTCTGCGTCTCTCTCACTCCTCTCTCTTCCTCCTCTCTTTTCCTGTCTCTCCTCCTCTCTCCTCTTCCTCTCTCTTCCTGCTCTCTTTTCCTCCTCTCTCTTCCTCCTCTCTCTTCCTCCATTCTTTTCATCCTTTCTCTTCCTCCCTCTTCCTCCTCTCTTTTCCTCCTCTCTCTTCCTCCTGTCTCCTCTTCCTCTCTCCTCTTCCTCTCTCTTCCTCCTCTATTTTCCTCCTCTCTCCTTCACCTCTCTCTTTCTCCTCACTCTTCCTCCTCTCTCTTCCACCTCTCTCTTCCTCCTCTCTTTTCCTCCTCCTCTTCCTCCTCTCTCTTCTTACTCTCTCTTCCTCCTCTCCCTTCCTCCTCTCTTGTCCAAATCCTCTTCCTCCTTTCTCCTTTTCCTCTCTCTTCCTCCTTCTCTTCATCCTCTCTCCTCTTCCTCTGTATTCCTCCTCTCTCTTCCTCCTCTCTCTTCCTCCTCTCTCCTCTTCCTCTCTCTTCCTCCTCCTTCTTCCTCCTCCTTCTTCCTCCTCACTTTTCCTCCTCTCTCTTCCTCCTCTATCTTCCTCCTCTCTCTTCTCTCTTCTTCCTCTCTCTTCCTACTCTCTTTTTTTCTCCTGTCTCTTCCTCCTCTCTCCTCCCCCTCTCTCCTCTTCCTCTCTCCTCCTCCTCACGCTTCCTCCTTTCTCTTCCTCCTCTCTTTCCCTCCTCTCTCCTCCTCCTCTCTCCTCTTCCTCTCTCTTCTTCCTCTCTCTTCATCCTCCTTTTCCTGCTCTCTCCTCCTCCTCTCTCTTCCTTCTCTCTGTTCCTCCTCTCTCTTACTCCTCTCTCTTTCTCCTCTCTTTTCCTCCTCTTCTTCCTTCTCTCTTTTCCTCCTCTCTCCTCTTCCACTCTCCTTTTCCTCTCTCTTCCTCCTCTCTCTTCCGCCTCTATTTTCCTCCTCTCTCCTCCACCTCTCTCTTCCTCCACTCTCTTCCTCCTCTCTCATTTACCTCTCTCTTTCTCCTCTCTCCCCTTCCTCCCTCTTCCTCCTCGCTCTTCCTCCTCTCTCTCCCTCCCCTCTTTTCCTCCTCTCTCTTTCTCCTCTCTCTTCCTCCTCTCATTTCCTCATGTCTCCTTTTCCTCTCTCTTCCTCCTCTCTCTTCCTCCTCTCTCTTCCTCCTCTGTTTTCCAACTCGTCTTCCTCCTTTCTCCTTTTCCTCTCTCTTCCTCCTCTCTCTTCATCCTCTCTCCTCTTCCTCTCTCTTCCTCCTCTCTCTTCCTCCTCTCTCCTCTTCCTCTCTCTTCTTCCTCCTTCTTCCTCCTCTCTTTTCCTCCTCTCTATTCCTCCTCTCTCATTTTCCTCTCTCTTCCTCCTCTCTCTTCCTCCTCTCTCCTCTTCCTCTCTCTTCCTCCTCTCTCTTCCTCCTATTTTTTTCCTCCTCTCTCCTCCTCCTCTCTCCTATTCCTCTCTCTTCCTCCTCTGTCTTCCTCCTCTCTCTTCCTCTCTCTTCCTCCTCTCTCCTCTTCCTCTCTCTTCCTCCTCTATTTTCA